>NC_091933.1:44232792-44377792 GCF_041260155.1 Ptychodera flava | reverse complement strand
ATGCAATCCAACACAATGTAAATCAATCACCGAATAAATGTACCAACACTTACAGGCCATGACAAAGCACATGTAGCACCTGCATCCAGGAAGGAGTATACTCTGGTAATCCATAACCTTCCATACATCCCTTAGCAGCATCTTCGAAAGCTGTTTCAATTACACTCATTTTATACAGGCAGAGTACACTCCTACCCCAGGTGTAGCGACATCACAAGTAGGAAACGTTTCAGAATTATAATAAATGTTACATGAAAGTGGTAGTTAAAATGCCATGGCAAGACACTTACAGGCAATGACCCAGCACATGTAGCACCTTGCATCCATGAAGCAGTATACTCTGGTAATCCATCACCTTCCATACATCCTTTAGCAGCATCCTGAAAGCTTTTTCAATCACACTCATTTTGTACATACATATTGCAGAATCAGTGTTTCGTTTTGGAGAATTATTTTCTCCTTTAGCAAAAGCAACGAACAAAACCTCTTCACCGTCATCTAATGTCAATGATTGACTGAGATCTTGTGCAGGTCTGGTGAGATATGCTGCTTGAGCAAGGTTGTATGAATCATCTCGGCAACTCAATGTCACTTCAGTGTAGGAGTTGAAGTATTGTTGTTCTGACCGCTGACATACGCGGACAAGTTTGGAAATAATTGCAGAACTTGATTCTGTTGACTGTTGTTGTATTGTCACAAAATAACTGTAACTGTTGTAGCTAAATCCCGCCACATAAATAATTGGAAATGTAGTTGTGTAAGTTACAGCAACATCAATTGTCGTGCCGCCGCTGTCGTAAATCACCTCAAATACCGGATTACCCTCAAGTCGTCTACCACTAACAAATGGGTTTCCTGGATTTGGTGATGTACTTGTTGTGCCAACATACAGCAATTGTTGACCGACACCATAGTGTGGTGCAATATAACCAATAGTAGATTCATCTGATGTATTTGCAGCTACAAAAACATCGCCGTCATAAGTTACAGACAAGTCTTCCACATCTCTAATTTGGCAAACACCTCTGTAACCACCACAGGTTATGAGATCACCACCAGCGTAGTCAAATGTCAGTATTTTATTAAAAGTGTTGTGTGCTTTATCTTCGTCATCATATTCTGGCCCTGTTGTGATGTTGACAATTAACTCCAAGTTTTCATTCAATCTGTACAGTTGATTAACTCCTCCAATGTACACTTTACCAGTGACATTATTAACAGCCAGATGGTTGAAGCCCTCTGAGTTAGAATCAGTGAAATTTGCCACTGCGTAAATATCCGCATTTGATGTATGAGTTGATGTTGAAATTGTTAAGCGGACCATCATTGCAATAACGAACAGCATCTTGGTGAAGTGAAATGTAATCGTGCTTTGATGCGTTCAGGATAAATTTTATAATTCCATATGTTCTTGGTGAGTAAAACACAAAAACGCAACATTAGGACACTCATCGGTATAAGTAAAGCTCCATGTTCACATTCATTTTGAGTATCAGCCGTCAATCATTCAAATTCTTGAAAAGGATCAATGTCATATGAGCCAGTAAAGGTTTATGTTCAGAGCAATAACATTACATTAATGTTTTGAAATCTACAAATACATGGCCACTTTTTAAAAATAATAAATCACATTGCCGTCACATATGAAAACGTCTTTCATGTAACGTTGCGATTTGAGGAAGGTAGTCTAAGATGTAATAGTAAATTTCACGTCTACTTGCATTACCAAATGGTTTGACCACCAACTCAAGTTGGAAAAGTAAGGCGGGTTGTAGCATTTTTCAAGTGTTTTTAAAGTAATTTCATGGCTAACAATGTTTACTTAAAGTTCCAAGACAAGCAATTGACCGTTATACGATACACGCAATTCAAAATTGACTCCAGAGAAGTAGTGTATTGTTAAATATATATGTAAACACTTATTTTCTTGTTATACGATGACAAAAAAGCTGTCAAAATTTTGCTTCATAAAATAATCACAATTGTTACATGGTTTTTTGGGTAAACAATTTCAAAATTGTCAAAAAAAATCATTTTACAGTAGTTATTCTATGTAAACACATTATTTTGCTAAAGTTGGTATTTCTCACAAAGAGCAGTGTCTGAGCTTTCCAAAAATGTAAGGTCTAGGCCTATATTATTTCATGATAGTTTTACTTAAGTTCCAAGACAAGAAATTTGACCTTTTAATCTAACAATTCTCTAACGGTTAATAAGCTCAGAACCCCTGTAAAGTATACATTTTCTAAAAGCCTAGATATACGGGAACATTTTGGTAACCACAGTGTCTCCATTGTTTACATAACTATCACGTGACAGGTAATTTGCATAACCTTTCAAAAATCGGTTTTCCCTATGTTTTGTCTCAATACTTCAAAATATCTGACTCAAACTTGCTGAATGCAAGCTGTCACAACGCTCTTCCAAAGCGTGTCTCAGATTTTTTATATCTTGCTTAGCTTTTTAGAGCACAATTTTAAAGAAATCAACTATGTTAAATTCACTGCTCTGGAAGATTTTCTGGCATAAAAACTGTTGTAGAAGGTTTAAAAAAATTCTGAGACACACTTTTGAAGACCCTTTATAAAGCTTGCACTCACACAGATTTCAGCCACATATCTCAAAGCATTGAAACAAAACATAGATAAAACCGATTTTTGAAAGGTTATGCAAATTACCTGTCACGTGATAGTTATGTAAACAATGGTGACACTATGGTAACCAAACTGTTCCCCTATGTCTAGGCTTTCCGAAAATATACAATTTACGGGGGTTCTGAGCTAATTAAACACTAGAGAATTGTTGGTTTAAAATGGTCAATTTCTTGTCTTGGAACCTTAATGTAGGGGAGGATATAGTAATCCTACCCCCACCCATTTTTCGCCATTTTTCGAGGTACAAGCAAATCAAAAACAATCCAGAAAGGTAGTGCATTCCAAAATATCCAATACAAACATATTTTTCTAGTCAGCAGATCCTAAAACTAAAAACAAAAAATACGCATGTACATGTAGTAGGTTTATGGGGGTGCACGGTGGGCCCCTCCAGCCCATGCGGACTAGAAAGATATTTTTCTATTTTTGGTGTTATGATTACACAGCTTTAAAGCTTTCGTATACTGACTTTTAACAAATTTCGCCCATAAAAATATTTTACGGTCGAGTTAAAAGAACGTAGGAACGGTTATAAAATAGAGTCAATAGGATAAAGAAAACATTTTTCTGATAGACAACATTAATCTTCTAAATTACGCGCTATTTTGTGGTTCCAGTTCAATGGTAACTACACGTCTTACGCGCAGTACATATTGCTTACGAAAACTGTAATATACATCACCGGGCAAGATTCAACTGCGCTAGGCTGGTAACATTCGAATGATTTGACTGCGTAATGAGGAAAACTGCATTGCACATTTGAAGTTTAATTGGATTAAATACCCTCCTCGCTAATTTTAGTTCTTATTGACTGCAAAAATGTCGTGCAATAAGGATGGTGATGAGACACTTACCAGTACCTTCACTTTATACCTTCTGGTCGTATGATTTACCAAGGAATTACTTTTAGGCCATAGGGAAGTTTGATAACATAAATTTTGTGCATTACCGATGAAAAATCTCCTATGATATTTGTTACTCTGTAAAAGGACGTGTTGTCATATATTTCAAGGTGGTGCAATAGCCTATTTTAGTGATAAAATAGAAATAACGCTGGCGTGATGAATTCAGTGAATTTAAGACGTATTTACCTTATCTTAATTGCCATGTTTGTAAGATCAACATTTAAAGATGTAAGATGTCATATTCATTGTACCTCATATAGAAATGTAGCAAAAATTCATGCCTAAGACCCCTAAAATGTGGCTGAAAAACACATACTTTGACTCTTTCTATTTGTCCTGTAATTTGCGCACTTGTCGATGCGTGTGGTTAGTTTGTCTCACTCATCTTCGAGAATGTTTCAGTGAAAGGTTGTAAGCCGTTTGATGGAATGACCGATCTGCTTCAAGACGTTGTGCGTGCGAAAAGACATAGCTAAGAATGCTGTGCCTCTGATTTTTTTTATTTTTTATGAGCTAAAACATTTTGATAGAAATAATAACACATTCGGCCTCATCAATACCAATTTTTCTTTGTCTAGCAGTTCAATATCTTTTCTTTGACACTGTTGTAAGCAAACTCATCTATTTGAATTAAGGATATGATGACGTCGGGTTAATGGAAATGAATGGTGCATTAGCTTAAAACAACCCAAGTAAACGAGAAAAACATGTCGTTGCAAACATCAAGTCAATTGAAGATACGTAATTTCACGCCCTCCATGCAATGTGAATCAGTTTTTTGTCTGTATTTTGAAGTAAAGCTGATCAAAACATTTTTCCGCTTATTTGAAATCACGATTTATTTCAACATTTGCATAGACAATCCTTTTCTACATATTTTCATCCGTCGATTTGTTCGGGAAAGCGCTGCAATATTAAAAATTGCAATGCATGAAACATATCTATGATATAGTGTTTTTTCAATCACATGAAATTTGACGATATCCATTAAATGGATCACGAAATTTAAAGAGACCTGCAATGATATTAGTGGTAATTTTATCGACTTTCTGTGGATGAAAGTGACGGAAGCAGTATTTTGGTTGGTCGAAAATCAGAAAATGTTGACCCTACCATGAAGCTAAAGGCAATCGGAATTATATGTAATTATATGATGCTGTACTTTTGCTAGGATATGCGTAATAGTCTTAAACAATTTGGAACTTTAATACCTCTTTCCGCGCTTCATAAGTTGGGGAACCTTTCATACTGTTCCTCTATGTCATAAAATTACATTTCACGGTAAATTGTCAAAATATCGAGGTGTGAAACGAATACCCTTTCATTATGACGTCGGTTCATGTATCACTTCCGCAAGTTTTGTCAATCATACAAGCTATCGGCTCTTCGAAAATAAAACGCTTAGGAATACACAGAGAATGCTCGTGCTTTTGAAATATATAAGAAACATAATTGCAATAACTACACGATGTAGATATTTTTCATTGTAACCGCGACGTCACATCAAGCTGAAAAGTTCATGAATGATCGTGAGTATATGTTTGTAGTGAATTATACTGTGTATGGTCATAAATGGGCCACAAATATCCGACATATTACATTTCCGATTTGTACAGTGATATGTACAGGTCAGTCTGCGTTTCGGACACAATGAAAGACACTCCTCAGTAAGTTTCCTTTTATTTAGGCTCTTTAAATAAGTTTAGTTTTATTTAGACAAGCCAGTCAAATGAAACTATAAAGTGCATCACAATGTACATACACAGTGTAGTCACATTATGTTTTCCCTAATCCGCTCACAAATTCCTCTCTAAGATAGTAAACTCGGCATATTTAACGTCTAAGGACATGTATAATTCTTGGAGAAAAACGGACTGGTACGATAACTTCATCCACTTTCTTGTAGAGCTGCTTGCTCTATGCCATTAGCGAGTTGTTCATACTCGATCGAGTTTGAAATCAAACGCTGGCGCAAGATTTGACGGGCCTAATAACTTTCGCGAAAGGATTAGGTCATTTTCAAAACGCAGAAAAAACACTCATTTTACACACCATGTTTCTACCGCCATACTAAACTTAAATATAACCGTTCTTCAAATTGTGAAAGCCTGTGTCGGCATCTTAATATTTAAATTGTTCGCTTTAAAATTGTACCATAAACCTTCCCTGGAAGTGGGATGGCCCAGCAGCGGAATACTATCAAGAAGTGATAAGGTTGCCATCACTCCTTAACGAGCAACTTTTTATGAGCACAGGGGGCAGCAAGCAATACGAAGTTTGGTCGATGCCGCGACGCATTCTCGTGATGTGTCTGCATTTTGACTCGTTGCAAATGATATCGTTTCTTTTCAACACACCTGGTTAATCGCTATTGTTACAACAAGCTAATTTTGACAAATAACGACGTTCAGTCTAGCATATGATGTTTTTGAACTGATTATCGAGTGCGATGTATTTAAGAGAGCTGGAGGTTACTCTGTTACGATTTATAATGTTTACATCACATGATATTCAGACATTTAGGGGCGATAGATAATCGTGTGTAAAATTTGCACAACATGTTTTTATATCGCAACATCCCTCTATACGTTTTTACGTATAGCAAAATATCGCTCCATTGTTTGGCGTGTACCAGGCCAGTGCGGCACCGGCGCTACACCAGCATTCCTTAAACATACATGTGGCTCGGCGTAACAGGAAAATAACGTAACAATTATTTTGATGCACTGTTTCAATTCATTTCATTCTTTTGGTTTCGTCATTGTCGAGTTTTGCGTTTAACAAATATTGATTTTAGAGGGGGTATGCAGCGTGGGGTGTTAGCTCATGCGTTATTTCGAATGGATAGCGACATAATTGCCGATTGGAAATGACTTGATAGTATTTTCACCCTTCAAAACTTTCGTTTAGGAAAGGGGATTTAAGCTAATCGCATTTCGTTACGTTTACAATACGCATGTTTTAATTATCCACGGCCCCTTAATAGTCCATATTTTGAATAATGATTATACGCTTATAAAGCTTTCATATACCAAGGTTTAAGGAATTATTCTCAATAAACTAACAGTTGATTTGACACAACAGATTCACAAGGACAAAGTACAATTACAATTATTAGTCTTCTAAATTACGTGCTATTTTGTAGTTGCATCGTTTGTAGTTGCATAAGTACACATCCTATGAAGGGTATACGTACTGCATTGTGACCATAAATGCGATATATATGTCACTGGGGTTTAATCAGTTTGACCAAGCTGACAACAGTCTAATAATTCCACCGTGAAATAAAAAAACAACAACTTAATTGACATATTTACAGTGTATATGACCAATAGACGTGTTACACGCATTGAAAATACGATCTCGTCACTTGCCAAAAATGACGTACTGTGCGGCACTTCCCAGTAACTGCTGGTAACTTTTTACCACATGGTGTACTACAGTTACGTACGGAGATGTGCTGTAAGGTCCTAGGGTAATTTGATAACATTAATTTGCTGCATAACCGATGAAATATCTTACATTATAATTTTTGTCATTTCGTGATAGGATGTATTGTCACCTCTTTCAAGTCGGTACAATAGCCAAAGTGATAAAATATAAATAATGTCGACGAGATGAATTCAGTTCGTGTACTGCCATCGCCTTTACCATCAGAGCGCAAGGACAAGATAAAGGAAATTATGTCATGGTACATGTTAGAAATGTAGAAACAATGCGCTAGTTTGTTTTGTTAAAATACACGCTTTGAAAACATGTCGACAACCGCCATCTAAATGTAGCTCACCAACGACCGTCGCCATCTTTCATGTATTTGCGTGCTTAAGGTCATACGGTTACTTTTATCTCACCTACATTCGAGCATGTATCAGTGAAAGGAGGAGAGACATTGAGAGGCTTGACAAATTGTCTTTTTGAAGAAGTCGAGCGTGAGAGACGACATACCTAAGAATACTCTGCCAACTTCAATATGAAAATAATCGCGCTCTAAAGTTTTTATGAGCTAAAATATTATACAGATCGTTGTTCAAAATCTTGTCCGTTATTTGACTATGTTGTAAAATAAACCAATCTATTTAAACTTATGATACGGCGGCTTCGTATTAGCGAAGATCTGTATATTTTACATAAACCCCATAAGGTGCCGTTAAATAAATTCTTTGTTTGCCGTTCGCGTGTGGGTGGGGTTCTTGCGCGAAATCTGAAAAAAAAAAAACAGATCATCTGCTCAAAAATAAGGCTCGCTGTTTCCTTCCTTTGTCCGCCATGACACATTTAGAGTGCCATTACGCAGCAGTTTACTTAAGTGTCGCAAAAACGCAAATGTTGTACAATCGTTTTAATACAAATAAGACTATACCTATCGAAAAAGGGTATATCAGCCACTATACGTAAGTCTACATCTGCACCTCTTGGTGTAGCGGACAAATGTACCGTAAGATCGATCGACAGTTTCGAAAGTTGATTTCTCCCTGAAAGTTGTCATGCCGGATGAAGGGCGTGAAATTGTTTTGGTATCCATAAAACACGGATAGAAAACAATAAAGTTAAAAGGTTTGGCTCAAAATAAGGAACTGTACTGAATATTAGTCAGCTTCTCCGCCATCCACGATTGTTAACGATATTGGATCTGAACATGGACAAACAAGTAACGTGAAATATTTGCTGTTGAATGCTCCAAATAGTTAGCTCACAGTTGAAGTTCCTCTTACTTTGAACATTTTTCTGCTACCAAAGATGGATTATTTTATACGTCTCGATTACAATTAAGCTTTCAAAATAGCAATGAGTATTCAGCATCGGCTGTCTTGACAAGCGGAATATTTGACGTTTTAGTATGCAATAGCGCTGATCACTCTAAGTCACTTTTCCTTCATTAAAAATGCAAAATAAATGTTTGTCCGCAATTTCCGCAAGAACTATGACCATCTAAAGTTATATTGCATGCTAAAAGTCAAACTTATTCATATGAGTTTATGGCTCAGACTACAAACTGCAACATCAATCGCGCATGCAACAATAAAAATTGTCCGAATTTTGGAAGCGGTGTCCGATGTCGAGCGCATGCAGCTATATTTAGATGCAAACCTTTTGGAAATAGGTTAAAAATGTAGTGGATACACAAAATTCAGAATTCAGAATGAATAGCAAAAATTTAAAGCTAACGCAGCACTTAACTCAACAAGAACTATGCTCTGGACTTGTATTATTCGACCCTCAGGACAACTAAAAGGGAGGATTTGCACTCAAGGCTGTTATTAGTTCAGCTACCCAATCTTCTTACGATACAATTATAATTGTATGAAAGAGACAGTAGTTTCAACTTTTACCGAGATGTTTAGCATCTGTTCTCTGAGTGACAACTACAACATTGTTATACTCATTAATACTTGCAAATTTATATTAAAAATCTTCCGGGTTTAAAAAAACACGTTTTGTTCTATCCCAACATTTTGAAATTCATAGTGCACATACCGGTTGTTAAAAAAACCATTTTTGCTATTCGTTCTTCTCATGTTATTTATCCCGTTATCTCGTCTTGGCCTGCATTTACTAGGCTCGTCTTGGCTTGTTGAAAGGTACTGGGAACCTTCAATTGACTGCGAGAGATGTTCAGAATTAGTTTTAACTACATAGACTTTATTTCTCAGTAGATAGGCTTGATAGTTGCCATCGTCCAAGATACGCTTCTATATCCAAGTGCCTTGGACTTCTCTTTGGTCGTTCTGTCCTCCTTTCCTCTCTGTTGTATTTTTCTCTCTTGTCCTTTGTAATACCCTTTCTTGTATTATGTCAGAGTTATTGGATTTTAAACATTATCTTTAAGGCGTAGCTTTGATCATACGATAGATATAAATTAAAGATAAAAGTATAAGTCTGATCGTTAATAGGTATTGATCTTAAACTTACGTGACATGTTGCAACCAATCAGGAAATTCTCATGCTCCTTCATTAAGTGTTGACTATATTCATTATTCTAAATATGATTCAAATATATTCTTGTTTTCCTTCAAACTTCTTAAAGATCCTCGTAATACGTAATTATCGTTGTTTTTGCATTTGTCGCAAATATGCTTTGTATTCAAAATTCAGATCTTGCTGGTGCCTACGACCATTTAGTTCATAAACGTACGTCAGAGTCAACCATCTTCATAATACAATCAGTTGATTACTACCACGCTCTGTGGTGTTTACTGCCATTGTTTCTGAAATTTGTATTCAAACTCACAGTCACCTAATATTATAAGTATGCTTATCATATACCTACATTCACATGCCCGTGTAAAGCTATGAGATAAAGCGCCCTCAGATCCGTGCATTTTTTTTTACGTATCACGCTCCGGCCCGGTGCCCAAATATGGGCAATCGCGTGCGTTTCGGAACTACCTCGATTCTGGTAACTACGAGCGTTGCTATCCGAAAACGTTCCATTCGTACACCAAGCCAGTGCGAGATTAGAAAAACGTCTGCTCGATCAAATCTTAGTGGCGCGAGGCGACAGTGGAGCCGTGCCGGTGAAAGCGGCTTATATTTCCAAATTCTAGTGAAATCCTGTGTATACCAAGTGCGTGCCTGTTCTGTATATATTACAATAAATTGACATCACGCTTTTGTCCTTCTTTCACCTCGATTGCAGCCTTGATCTCTGTTAGTCACACACTAGTACGCACGTTGCTTTGTGCGTTTTAAAATTCTGGAGGTAAACAAATGACGTCATTATATATATATCAATCCGCGACGGGAAGCGGCCATCTTATTTTTGAAAAATTGACTCAAATGGCGAAGACTTTTTGATATCGACGCATTTTATCGCTAAACAATGTTGTATATTCTGTAAACTACATTTTTATCATTCCATAAGGTATATGATAAAACCTTTACGGCCCTGATACGGCTTTTGCGGCCCTTGGTCGTACGGCGTACGGGCCCTCGCAAGATAATAACAGAACACCTAGAATTGTTCCTGAAAATGTCACGATATTGCTGTTGTTTTGCTTGAGAAATAATGTGTGCAACCCTGTTTCTTTAAGATCTATGCAGTAAGAAATCATTGGGAGACTTGGACCGGGCAACCTTGTTAAACAACCCTAAGACAATAATTCATTTGTTTTCAAGGTACGCTGATTATATCACAGATTCAACATCTTTATCAAAAGGCAGTGTTGAGCTTGGACGTCGATATACACCGATAACAAAAAGAGGGCGTGCATTTTACAGCAATTTCAATGATGATAGGAGTAGTAAGTTCTAAATCTGTTCTACGGATACAGGAAATGTCAGAGTTAATATAGGCAAGAAAACCCCCGCCGGCTCCAGAAATCCTGTCTTTTCTTTGCAAATCATACCCCGACACAATCAAGTCAGGGTTTTGATGAGATTCAGAGAGAAAAGTTTCACCCTAAAATAAAATGTCAAAGGACTTGTCCACGTGAGAAAGCAAAAATCTGAGTTCGTCGCTTTCGTCGGTGATATACGCTGAACATTGCAGAAACCGATGCGGAGACCCTTGACATTTGCAAGTTCTTGTAACGAAATGTACGAGTACACGTTGGTGGACTGTAGTCGACTGTGTCTCGTCTATTGTTGTAAACGGCGCTTCCTTCTTGGCAGAGTTCTTAGGCACGATATGATTTACAGATTAGTATCCTTCGATATTGCAGTGCATGAAACATCACAATATATTATGTAGTGTCGTTTTGTTAATCGCATTAAATTGGACGATAGCCATTAAATGGACGGTGAAATTTACGGGAAAATGCAATACTATTATCGATAATTTTATCGACTTTGTCCAGCTGACATAACGTAACGGAAGCAGTAGTCTGGTTGGTCGGAAATTACAAACGTTCACCCTACGATGACGATTGAAGCAATCGCAATATGTTTGTCATTATTGGACGCTGTAATATGACTAGGATATTCGTCAATATCTTGAATAATTTGAAACTTCAAAATCCTGTATCTACAGTTCAAGATGTTGGGAATCTTTTATACCTTTCCTTTTCGTCCTAAAGTTACAATTTTTCATGTAATTTGCGCTCTTATAAATGTCATAAGGTTACTTTTATCTAAACCAAATTCGAGCATGTATCAGTGAAAGGAGGAGAAACATTGAAAGGCTTGACAAATCTTCTTCTTGAAGAAGTCGAGTGTGAGAGACGACATACACAGACATACGTCTTACACACCAAAGAATACTCTGCCGAATTAAAAAATCGCGCTCTGAGTCTTTACCAGCTAAAGAATTATACAAATTGCTGTTTAAAATCTTGTCCGTTATTTGACTATGTTGTAAAATAAACCAATCTATTTAAATGTGGTGACTTCGTATTAATGAACATCTGCAATGGTATATTTTAACATAAACTCTATAAACCAGAGAACACGTCGAAGCAAATCTCACGCATAAAGTGAAGAGAAATGTAATTATACAGCGTCCTTGGAATAGGAACGAGTGTGCCACGCAACCGTCAGCAGTAATTCTCAAGTGCGCGTGTTTATATTCACTCTATTAAAGAAAGCTGATGGAAGCGTTTTTGCGCTTATTTCACATCAGGATTTATTTCAACAATTGCATGATAGTCACATTTTAGATGTCTTTATCCTTTGATTTGTTTGGAAAAGTACTGCAACATACCAATTGCAAGGTAAGAATAGTGGACTCACTTTTGTAGTTTGGAAATGACCATTAAATGGGTGGTGAATTTACTGGAACCAACCATAATATTAGTCGCAATTTTAAAGTATCTGTCCAAGAGTCGGAGATCCTAAATGTTGGTCCATATATGGTGATGATACAGCAATTGCGCTGCGGATGCAATATCGGACACTGTAATATGGCCAGGATATTAGTGATAATCTTAAACAATTTGAAATTTGCAATCTCTTTTTTCACAGTTTAAGATTCGGGAAATCTTTTGTACACGTAGCTCTCCATGTTGTATCCTCAATTATATATTTCATGATAAATGGTCGAAATTTCGTAGAGTATACTTTTTGACTATCATGTCCGCTCATGTATCATTTTCGCAAGTTTATTCAATTATGCCAAACATTTGGACTCTCGAGTAAAGACTGATAGTAAGCGAATACACATTGCTTACTCGCTTTTCTGTTGAATAAGTAGTATAATTTCTTTCAAAACTGTTAAATTGTATTAAAACATGCAAAACACTGTATATAAAAGAAAATTTCATCTACGTTTGAGAGGTTTTTCAGGTTGCTTCCATGTTGAGAAATACAGCAACTGTACGTAGACCACAAAACGAGGCAATAGTCTCTCCTGATTTCACATGCTGTTTCACGACTTCTGAAAACGGTATTGTCGCAACGATATCTGTGTTATGATCATCCGGGAAAATGGATGTGTTGTTATTTCAGTTTCCTCATAAGAAATAAAATAAACCCCATGACACAGATCAATTTCCACGGCTGTCTTTGGGGAAAATGGTATACTGAAGTGTAACGGTTAACAAAACATCCTCGAAAACAGTCAATATTGTACTTACAAGAGTTACATAGAGCCTATCACTCTAGTCTTCTTAATTTTTTTAAAACTTGCTCCTCGGCAGCAGGTACATCAGGTTCACAGCACCAGTATTGTATTTCACCCATTTGCTATGATCAAGACTTAATCCCCACGTACTGAAAAACCGAATAACGTAGTACTTACAGTCTAACTCAGACGGTCAGCTGTACTGTTCGCTGTTCAAGACATAAGAGACTCGAAGTGTTGGGTTTTCTGTAAGTATGCATACAGTATAGCTGAATCGTTACATTTATACCCCTGCATGGTCACGTTATAAAAATTAATCAATTATTAACACTATAAAAGGTAGATAAGACTAAATAAGGAAATCACTGGTCTCAAAACTGATATTTTTAACATACAAAAAGAACCTAAAAAGATAACTATAATTCTGTCGTCACAATTCGTGAAAATTCTGCAAGTGCTGTGCCTTCAGCGGCAAGTCAATGAGGGTACAAAATTGATGCCATGATATCGACAATCGCTCTTGTACCTGTACCACAGAGGGTTTACCAAGACACTCAACTTGATCATGACCATAAAACATGACCTCAACTTATAAAGAAAGTCGTCTGGTATTGTAAATTCAAAATATTAAGATTAAGTGCGTCAGTTTGATGTTAGAAAACGTGTTGAGAGCATGCATATGTTTCTGCATTTTTAAAATTTATGAAGTGCTATCAGGGCACTGTGATTACTTTACTTCTAGTTTCGATAGTTTCGTTTCATCGTCAAATGAAGCAATGTATGGTTGCCAAGGGTAACATATCACATTTACAAATATCAAACCACAAAGCAAACACCGTGAGCCCCATAATAACAACTGCGTGGTGATTTTATGATTCACTTTTCAAAAACTTTAATAGTCTTAAGTTTTGCGCAGTAAAAACTTAATTTGTAAGTCAACTGGTAACCAGGTTTCATGTTGCTATTGTTTATGGTATTTTACTTTAACATGTCATAACATGATATTGCTAGTACAGCTCTATACTACCAGCCATTGGTGTCTTGGTCTTATTGTAGCATTGGTTTAGTAGAGGTTTCTTTTGCTCCTTAACTGTGTTTAGTAGAGGTTTCTTTTCCTCCTTAACTGTGTCATGTATTTTTCCCATGATAATCTTACGCTGTTTTATCACTGTGCTCTGATGCGCTTGATTGCGTAATGTGCCATAGTAAGCAACGGTAAGTTACCAATCTGTTGACGCTATACATTGCCAGATGCACTCTATCAACTTGACAAAGCCAACAACGAATGCACGAGCAAGTGTATATCAGATCATAAATCATTGTGACTGTGAATGTTTTGCTTCTCAAAATTGCACAGATATCAGTTTTCTTTTGAAAACGACTTCTGCAAATTATGACCCGCCAATGACACAGATGTATCGATAATCTATGGAAAGCAGCTGGGGACTCCCCGGCGATAACTCTTTCCCCTTTGAAAATGTATGGGTAGGAAAGAAAACATTTTTCCATCGAAATATACGAATGTTTTTACGCGTCTTCAAGACATCAGTCAGACACTGACAGCAAGTGATTAACAGGCAGGAGATGTCAACAAAAACAGCCTCCTATACATTGTAGAATATTCTCTTCCAATCACCTCCAAAATCTTTCAAAAACATGTATTTGTCTGCGTGGTATAATCGTAAAAAAATTGTACAATTTTTACTTATGCTTACTAAAAGTCCATGTCATAGAATCATCGAATCATTTACAAGAACCGGGTACTATTTAAAGTTCCTATTGGATGTCTACGTTATTACCAAAATACAAAAGAGGTATGAAGGAAAATGAAATTAGGTCTCACGCCAACTTTTGCTGGATTATTGTCTCAAACAAGCCCGCCTTGGTCTTTCAAAACAATCTCTGCAGCTCCCTAATGCAATAGTCCTCTTTAATTGCATCCTCACAATCAATCCGCATTGTCTTCAACTGTTACCCAGCTATCGTTCATCGCCAGCATGCTAAAATCAAGGCAACATTTCTCGCTAGTTGATTGCAGGAATTCAATGTCTCACAGATGTACAGCAGGCAAACTGATTTCTCGCTGGCTGATCTCTCAGTCCTCTTCGTCCCGGGAGCAACATAAGGCGATGACGAGTTGCCTCCACCTTTCTCTATGTTACTGCATGTTGTGCCTCGCCTCAGGTCAGACCCATCTCCTTCAGCTCAGCCGTCACCGTACGGCGCCAGGTGGTTTTAGGCCGACCCTGCCTCCTCTTCCTGCCACCTCTGGTGGAGTCCATCGTAAGGCAGTCTTTGGCACGCGATCTTGGCTCATTCTGAGGACGTGACCATGCCATCCAGCTGATGGCCATCTGTAATTGAACATACGTTATCATACCTGATCCGTAAGAATTAACTGCTAATTAAGGGAAAAAAGCAGTATGCATGACGTTAAGAAATACGGAAAAAGACAGATTGTTACGACACTTACCTGATCAAACTTCTTCGGTGAGATTCAGTGATGGCAGAATAGACGTAACAAGTTTTATACATTTCATATTATGTGATTAGCTGTTATAAGCAATTTCGCTATCCTACCTCAAATATGTTACCAGGCCACTGATCTACTTGTTCCTGTATTACTTGAAATAATGTGCCGATGGATTTTCCGATAGTCGTCTGTAACCAAAAAATTCAAATGCAATACGCAACGCAGAGAAAATGTCAGTCTTTCTTTTAGTTGTGTATTTTCATGCGCTAGTGAAGTTGAAATATTGAACGGTTTCAAAAGAAAGAAATCTTCTGATTCTCTAGAACATCGTTTCTACCAGTGCTTATAATCATCATCAGTGGGTTGACAGACACAATGCAGCTTTCTAGTAGGCAACATGTCTTTTGCTTCCGTTTTCAAATGAGACAATATTTCTGATGACGAAATATTTATAACAGAGACGCACATATTGGCATGAATACCATACCTCAGTATTATTATGTGAACAAAAATTGAAATTACCACATAATAGAATATTCTCTCCCATAAAAAAACCTTAAAAAAACCGTTCGTTCGTCTGCGTTCTGTTATGTAATTTTGTCCCGAACGTGCCTCGTCATGTCCTGAAAAAAATGTCGTGCACTACCGAATAGATATTAGATCTCGCCGTCGCATCACACACATTTATTCTTTCTTTCTTTTCATCTGTCCGCAACATACGACTCTTTTGAGGCCCAATTTTACAGTTTTGTTTGGTTTAATAGTCGCGCCAGCGGCTTACTGACTACACATGCGCATATTCATAATATACTATGCGACTAACCGGAAGTGTACCCTACCTTCATGGGCGCCGCCATTTTTTTTTGAGTACTCGTGAATAAACAAATACAAAACGTGCAAATTATTATTTTATAACATGCCATTTATAAAATATATCTTTTTTTAGCCAGTTAGTGTTATTATCCACCTTGTCGCTGATACATAATGTCGTTATTATCACGCATAAAGATAGTGAAAATGGGAGAATACGTCCGTGCATATGAACGGGGCATACGCAAAGAATGCTGGGATTGAAGTTTAGTTAAGCGCCCCCTGTGTCAATAACTAGATTCAAAAATTGCCAGTTTTTAGACGGAACGCTCTAGTTTTCAGCTTGCAAGTGGAAGGTGGGCAGTGCGGTTACCATTGCAATGGTAACGATGGCATAATACGTCCCCTGTTTAACACAATAGGCTGTTATCACGGTAAAAATTGCCAATTTTTGTCCAACATTTTTACACATTACAGAAAATCTATACCTGCACTGCTGCAGGGTTTGACGTCGTGTACGTACGTGAACTGCTTTCATCAAAAGGAAACTGGGCATAGTTGTCATACAAATGTATTTGAAGTAACAATTAATTCTATTGTATCATGAATCAATACAAATAACATTGTCAATCTTAACCCCTAGCGCGACACCAAGGGCTGAGCCCTATATAATATTAGTTATCACTAACAAGTATCATCTGACTCATTTCGTGTTCATGTAGAAGTGCAAGAAAATATCCTTTATAATGTTTGTTTCTAGACATCTTGATATGGACTTGAAATGGGATATAATTTTAAAAAGTATCTTCAAAAGTCATGTCACCGTGCTAGATTTTTATATATGAAATTTTTTGTACAAAAGAACCTGCACAAAAATGCTGATAAAAATATATCTTTGTGTGCGTCTAATGAGTGGGTAGCAACACACCTTTTCTTATGGTACAATCTAAAAGTCATTTGGAATGAAATCTTTTACAAATCTACTCTGCAGGAAATACCAATAGTTTAGTATTGATCAGATGCCTTCATGGTCTGTAGGGGTGGAAATGTAAAAATAATAGGAACCTGAGTATCGAACAGCACAGGTCACAGAGTATGACGTTTTTTATACGATGCACTTCAAAATGTAAGACTCAGAAGAACTCTACTTCTTCCATAATATTTCCTCTCTTCTTATCTGCAATGTGTGCAAATATGAATCGTAACAAAAATCACACATTTCTCTTTTGCGTACACAGATTAGATAGCTTTGTTTAGTCGTAGAGTATGTCACACGAAACATATTTTTTTTTAAATTCGTATAGGACTGTGTATACGATTCAACAAGTATAAAAACACAGTACAGAAAGTATATCATGATTAAACACATTACATTGTCATTGCTGATGACATACAATGTGTGGTATTATGTAGTAAATGTGATTTACCCTTTTGATATGGTCATGCCTCACGACAGTCAGAAGTGATGGCAATGCTTATTTCATTAAAATGAAAACTGGTTAATTATCGCCTTAAACGTGCATTTCGGAAAAGAAAGCTGCCATTTTAGCTCTGTCTGTGTAATATTAAATAGTCAGTCCACCATTTTGCCAAAGAGGCACGCATGAAAATGAAAATCAGGTATCATAATGCCAACTTTGGCAGGGTTATTTTATCAAACAAGTCCAGTTTGACTTTTAAAAGGTCTCTGCAGCGGCAATACTTCTCTTTTTGTGCCATATTTCTGAGTAGTATTGAAAGTTCGTTCGGCATCATCGGTCGCGTGCAGTGAAAAGAGGAACCATTGGTATGAGTCGTAGATTGATAGCGATAGAGACGATTTACTGTTGTCGGCAAACTTCAAAACCATGGGCTCAAGGGAGAGTGTCTGTAATGGCTATGTTCCTTCCATGCCAGGACTATTTATTTGTCTAGAAGGGGGTTCTTCTGTTATACTGGTGCTTCTGCTTCTGCACAGTTTCATGATAATGATATACGCTAACATGGCTGGCGTGTATTGTTTACGGCCTGCCATTTACAGTAAGATTACGATGGAAGTCTCCTCCGACTGGAATATGAGGATAAACTAGTTATCAGGCGATAGCACAAGATATCGTAGTGTGGTAATTAGACCAATGACAAGAAGAGAAACTGACTTGAAACAAGCAGATAACTCCCAACCCACTTCTACATGGAAATGAGACTAAACTGTTGATAAATGGCATGTTTTGAAACACGACTAAAGAGCTTTCGTCCTCGTTTGTTAGGTGAAACATTATTAATATGGCTGCAGTGTAAATCATGGCTTCTCTGCGCAACAGAACATCGCTTGGTCTTTTTACTCAACAGCTTCCAAAGACTTAACGTTTGGGCGTGTTATTAGTTTAATCACAGGGTACTGCAGACATTATTTGTTTTGAAAATTATGATATATGTCTTTGAACATTAGACAATAGCATCTTGCATTTCAGAATGAATCGTATTCTCTCTTATTGTCTCAAATTTACATTTTATCAAGTCAAATGATTTGTCAGTGCAGTGTGTTTATGAAATTATGTACCTGTAAAATTAAACACAGGTCTGATCTGAATCACTCATTCATCCATTCTTTTGAATTGTCTACTTTTCATAATATGTTACCGTATTTGTAAATAGCTGTGCGCAAGACCAATGTGTTCCTGATTAGTTTTAGCCATTAGATCATCGTTTATGGTTGTGTTTCAACATGTAAAGACAGCACTTGTTTTTTAGTCGTCGATTTAATGTCTTAGAAAAGGGTACAAGAGAATTTCACATTTTTGCAAGTGTAATTTTACGTCATCGTTGTCCTCATCATACTCATTATCCTCAGTTACTCAGTAATCATCGTCGTTAACTCAGTTAATCTCTTCGGAAACAAAATAAATCCCTATAAAGAAGATCAATATCCAAAACTGTCGTTGATAAATGTTGAAATGTATTTTGAAATGTATACTGAAAAAGGCTGATTGTTATGATATTTACCTGATCAAACTCCTTTAATGAGAATCAGTGATCGTGGCAGAATACACGTATCAAGTTTATGCATTCAATGCCATGCAATTAGATGTTCTGAACACTTAAGCCATGTTATAACTCAAATATGTTACCAGGCCTCTTGTCGGCGTGAAATAATGTGACGATATATTTAAGATGGTCGTCTGTAACCAAAAATTCAAATGCAATACGCTACGCAGAGAAAATGTCAGTCTTTCTTTTCGTTGTATATTGTCATGCGGTAGTGAAGTTGAAATACTTAATGATTTCAAAAGAAAGAAAACTTCTGATTCTCTTGAATATCGTTTCTACCAATGTTAATGATAATCAGCATCAGTGGGTTGACAGACACCATGCAGCATTCCAGTAGCCAGTATGTCTTTTGCTTTCGTTTTCAAATGAGACAATATTTCTGATGACGAAATATTTATAACAGAGACGCACATATTGGCATGAATATACCTCAGTATTCAAAAATGAGTAAAAATTGAAATTACCACATTATAGAATATTCTCAACCCTTAAAAACTTTCAAAAAATGTGTGTTCGTCTGCGTTGTATTATGTAATTTTGTCCCTAACGTGCCTTGTCATGTCGTGAAAAAACATGTCGTCCTCTACGGCGTAGATACTTGAGCTCGCCGTCGTATTCACATATATTTATTCTTTCTTTTCATCTGTCCGCAACACACGACTCTTGTGAGGCCCAATTTTAATGTTTTGTTTGGTTTAATAGTTATCACTAACCAGTATCAACTGATTACTTTCGCATGCATGTACAAGTGCAAGAAAATATCCTTTATGAATTCATTTTCTAGACGTGTTGATATGGACTTGAAATGGGAAAAGTCATGTCACCGTGCTAGATTTTCATATATGAAATCATTTTTTACAAATGAACCTGCGCAAAAATGTTGATTCGGCAGTTTTTTGTGTTTTGATAAAAAATATTTCAGTGTGTGCGTTCAATGTGAGGGCAGTAACACGCCTTTTCTTATTGTACAATATAATAGTCATTTGGAATGGAATCCTTTTCAATCTACCCTGCAGGAAATAGCAATAGTTCGATCTTGATCAGATACTTTCATGTTTGTAGCGCTCAAAATGTGAAAATAATAGTATCGAACAGCACAGAGTCAAAGAGTATGGCGTATTTTGTATTTTGTACGATGCACTACAAAATGTAAGACTCACATAATATTTCTTCTCTTCTTACCTGCAATGTGTGTAATTATGAATCGTAAAGAAAATTACACAATGCTCTCTTCTGCGTACACAGATTTGATAGCTTTGTTTTGTCGTAGAGTATGTACAGGAAACAAATATTCTTTTAAATTCGTATCGGACTGTCATGATTTGAAATTAGCCCGAGCCAAACTAGGTGCAGCAAACCAGCCGTAAACACAGTACAGAAAGTATTTCATAATTAAACACATAACATTGTCATTGCTGATGACATACAAAGTGTGTTAATATGTAGTAAATGTGATTTACCCTTTTGATATGATCATGCCTCACGACAGTCAGAAGTGGTGGCAAGCTTATAATGAAAACTGATTAATTATCGCCTTAAACGTGCATTTTGGAAAAGGATGCTGTCATTTTAGCTCTGTCTGTGCAATATGAAAAAGTCAGTCCACGTTTCTTAAATCACTTTGCCAAAGAGACACGTATGAAAATGAAAATCAGGTATCATAATGCCAACTTTGGCAGGATTATTTTATCAAACAAGTCCAGTTTGGATTTGAAAAGGTCTCTGCAGCGGGAATACTTCTCTTTTTGTGCCATATTTTTGAGTAACATTGAAAGTTCGTTTGGTATCATCGGTCGCGTGCAGTGAAAAGAGGAAACATTGGCATGAGTCGTAGATTGATAGCGATATTGACGATTTACTGTTGTCGGCAAACTTCAAAACCATGAGGCTCAAGGGAGAGTGTCTGTAATGGCTATGTTCCTTCCACACTGCGACTATGTATTTGTCTGAAAGAGTTTTTGTCAAGGTTGTTCTGTTATATATACTGTTGCTTTTGCCAACAGTTTCATAACATTGATATACGTGTATTGTTTACGGTCTGCCATTTACAGTAATGTTAGAATGGAAGTCTCCTCCGATTGGAAGATGAGGATAATTTAAGTCAATTATCAGGCGATAGCACAAGATATCCTAGTGTGATAATTAGACCAATGACGTCAAGAAAAAACTGACTTGAAACAATTATATAACTCCAAAATCACTTCTACATGGAAATGAAACTAAACTGTTGATAAATGGCATGTTTTGAAACACGACTGAAGAGCTTTCGTCCTCGTTCGTTTGATGAAACATTACTAATATGGCTGTAGTGTAAATCATGGCTTCTCTGCGCAACAGAACATCGCTTGGTCTTTTTATTCAACAACTTCCAAAGACCTACGTGCTCTGATGCAATACAATTAATTTACTTACTTTAGCCTTAATGTTGAAGAAAAACATTGCGCCGTCCGGACACGAAAATCATCTCTGAATATAAATATTTGATATAGAGATATGATCTAAAACCGCTCTTGTGCCAGTGAACCTGTACCGTCTGCACTAATCTGAAACTTGATGTATTTACAGTGATTTTGATGTAAACAAGTGCTCCTTGCTCTATTTAAAAATCAAGTCGAGCTCTTTAGTTACCAGCTAGTCAATACAACCTCTAGTGAGTGCAGTGTCTCTGCTATTGTTGACAATCGGATCCAAATTCTGACAAGAAGTCATTTTTCAAGTTACATGTCATATCATATACAATGCACTGTATGTGTATGGCTAATAATTTGTATTTCGACATACTTCAGTGCCAAACGCTACAGATTGTGTCCTTTCAATAAGTTTTCAATAAACAGAAAAGTCAGTCAATCCCTGTCCACAGTCTACAAAACGTGATGTTTAAGGCGATGCCGAAGGATTCAAAGCGCGCGTTGGTTGCTATCGCTGGCAACGTTCCAAACGCACACTTTTGCACGTACAAAATCTTACCGTTCCGTTATTTTCTATGGATTTCCGATACCTGATAATTTGAAAATGCTCAAAAGCCTTCAACTCTCTCAATTGTAAGCCAATTTAGCTGACTTTGGTGGGATTTTTGAACTTATAGTTGAGAATATGGATAAGCATGCGTTTCTAAAAATTCCGCACAGTTTATGAGATAAGCTTATCTCCTTAAAACCATTCGAAATTTCAGAAAACGACACAGTAGATCTTTTCCTGATCAAAATGATTTGTACTTGAACGGATAACCTAATACATGCTAAGGGCTCTGAACAGGTAGCTCATGTGTTACATTTGAATTCTGAAAATTTTGAAAATGTGGTGCAAATTTGTAGGAGCTCGAACATTTTAAAATAGAGCTGTGAAAATTTGTATATGAGACGTCACTGACAATCGCCTGACAAACCTGAGTCTTTTGGAATTGTATAGTTCCGTAAATCTTTATTATGCAAAGAAAATCATGAAAACTTTGCATTTTGATTGCTTTTGGAAATTACCCTTAGCCACCGTTGCTTAGCAATTGGAATCCTTCGGTATCGCCTTAATAATAGGATAGTGCGACCAGTCACCATTTTATATTCCACAAGAGCTACTTTATAGAGTGATGCTATTTTTACCACTGTCCCTGGGGACTGTTATTTTACATATATAAGTTGGCATTGTATGCTGATAAAATAATATTAAAAAACCGGTTTGCTGATGCCTAGCGGACTCAAAAGATCATTAGGGGAAGGCTCCATTAACTTTGATGGTACCTGAAACCCGAGTTGCTGCCTGCCAACTCGGGTGACAAACAGAAGACTTTTAATCCCCAAGGTGTTAATTTTCCATTGTTGCGATTATCTTATCGAGCTGGTGCTATGATAGGAACGTCAGGGCTGTAACGACTCACTCAATACCACGGGCACACACATATGCTTGCACATGGAACTATGTTGACAGGAAAAAGTGAACTGCCCTTTTTCAATGCAAGTAATCTAGTTTATTCTTTAATTTAGGCTCTAAACTAAGTTTTAGAAATATGGTGAAACAAAATATCGTTCTTCGTTCATTTTCATTCAAGTTTCCTATTTTCGGACGCTTCACTTCAGTAACGCGCATTGATCATATATGCAAATGTCATCAGAACAGCATGGAACGTTCTTTCCTTGTGTCGAGATTTTTCTTGCACTTGCAAACAACGTAACGAGTGAGTAAGGACTCCAAGAGCTGCGCGTATCCTGTGACATTACAAAGAATTGCTAGCCGGATCCGTCTGTAAACAGTATGGCCACTCGTACATATTATAAGAAAGGAGAAATAGTAGAGGCAGTTAACGAGGCCGGTCGGCGGACGGCACAATTTTCAGTGATTTAATTCACGGTATTAATTTAACGATAAAACGAATTCGTGAGCTTACCATCGATTTTTGGTGATGTTGAATATAATTGAAAAAGATAGCTAAATTCCAGTGTTCATGTTTGATAAAATTCCAAATTGACGACACCCAGCGTCAACCTGTACGACACCGTATGTGTACAACACACCTGCAGTCGATTATTCGATTGTGACACAGTAAGCTTACACATAATGCAATATTGGTCGACCCACAGTCCCTCTATCCATGCATTTCTGCAGTTGTCTTTCCTATTCTGCTCAGTTAACAGACATGATTTCACAGAATATTACACAAAAACTTATTTTATCATATTTGGAGGCACTGAATACTAGCATTGCAAGAGAAAGCGACGACAAATTTTCCGGTTTGATTCCAGCCGTTGCTTGTGCTACGTCAACACACTCGCAGCGATCAACCCCAGAAATTATCGCACACTATCATCATTTACGATGGGAGAAGGATCACGAAAACAAACACCGGTTTCAAGATATGATGATTTCTGTCTTCGTGTCGTAGATAGACGCAGAGAACACTTAATAGAGCCAAAAACAGCGAAAATTCGAGAAAAGCGTACACACAATCGGGGACTGTGGCATGCAGGACAAACCCAAGCTACGCATTATCACGTGACTGCCCCTCGTATCGCGGTTTGGCTGTGCGGTCCAGGTGATTGACACCTTTTACAATAGGCGTTTCCAGACCGATGGATAGAGGGACTGTGGTCGACCTGAAATTTGACACTGTGATCGACGTAGCGTTTCAAAAGTACGAAAAATGAGACCAAGTAATTGTTTGTTTATTTAGATTTGATCTAAAACCTCCCAAAACCAACAGACAAAGTCCTACTCTTACGCAGAAAATCAACGTTTTCAAGCGTAGACTCCCGCGTAGACTTTCCCTTCCGCTTAAACCACGGCCCCTCCACAAAACGCGATGTAGATCTATGATCGACTATGGATGGATTGACGTGGCGTTTCAAAAGTATGAAAAATGAGACTCAGTAACTTTTGGTTGCTTTACATTTGATCAAAAACCTACCCATCAGACAAGGCCCAACTCTTACGAGGAAACAAAAGCTCTGGAGCGTCGACTTTCTCTTCCGCGTTTGAGACTTCTCTTTCGCGTTTGAGAGAAACAAATGTCGGCTTTATTCGGAAATGGCCGGCTATTGGTGGGCGTAACGTCAGTCCAATGGTAAGCTGCACCCGATGTGAACGTCAGAATAATTCGGGCTGTAGTCGGGAAAGCAAGGATGACCTCGAGAGCGTTCGTACTACAGGCTGATACTAGATAGCAACAAGTTCACCGCGTAAATTGCTAGATTACATATAGCCACATAGGCACTTCTGAAATGTTATCTCCGGCTTGCAAGACAACAAATATCAAAATATTATTATCAAAGCCAGAATTTCGGGGCTAGAGAGCGAAACATTGCTGAAAAGTAGCCGGCAAAAATACGGAAGTAGCCAGTCAATTTGGCCGGCATCCGGCTAAAAATGAACACGCTGATTCAAACAGAGAGGCTTGTTGCGATGGACAAGCCTTTGGCTTTTGACCAGAAAAATAAGTGAGTGTTCATTGATAATTCAAAGACTGGATCCGTTGACACCAAAGTATGCTCGTGACTTCCATTGCATTGCATGCACCTTTCCGCAATGTGAGTCTGAACTGAATTGAAAGAGTACATTTTAGTAAAAGTCCTGTTTTGTTGTGCTGAAGTCCTGTTTTGTTGTGCTGATTTTCGCTACCGCACTTTCTTTTATAGGGGTATAAACATTCATACAAAAATAGCTTTTCGTATGCAAAATCAGCGTACGTTAATTAACTGCTAGTATTGTTTAAACAGCATTTTATTTGAAAAGTATTCTATAGTACACTCGTTTTTGTAAACTCTTCATGCAATTTTATGAACTAAATGATGACCTCAAAGTAACAGCAAGTGCTGGACGGCACTTTTAACGCTGGTCGGAAATCATGAGTGCCGGACAAGAGCCGTCACGGCGTGGGCCATGCTAAAAGTAGTTCCGGCAGTGCTAATGTTTTTGTTTACACTAAAAGATAATCTGTTCGCATATGTTGACATAGAGATTAATCCTCTGATAACCAACTCGGGTTACTCGGGTACGTCCAAGTTAATGGAGCGTTCCCCTCATGTTCAAATTAATATTTTTATATCCCTGCATTTAAACTAAACCACTTCTGGTCATTTTGCTCTGTTTGTGGGAGATAAATAATCACCAAAACAATGGAGCGAAAGGCCAAGTATCCTTGACGTTTTAATGAAATATGAAAAATGAGAAAGCATGAAAAATTCCTCGCAAGTTTCCTAGATTTGAGAGAAAACTACAGAACAACCCCAAACAATGGAGGTCAAAGGTCAACTGGCGAGGAAAAATTTACACAACAGTAAAACACTGGAGAAAAGGCACATATTAATCTACCACAAAGGTGTGGGCCTCAAAAACGCCAACACCAACCTATGACTAGCAATGGAGGTTGGAGGGAGGGAGGCCGGAGGATAAAATTGTTGGAAAAACCAAACTGCCAGCTGCTTGTTTGGCGGTGTGATCGAAAAGAGGCAGGGCAATGTTGTGACCCCCTCTTAGGCACTAATGAATGGAACTCTATTTGCCGTAGAGGGCAGTCTACCCTTGAAAATATGAAAACTACAACTGCATGTATATAAATCCGATTATCTCTCTATAATCGTGGTTTTATATCCCTGCATTTAAACTAAACCACTTCTGGTCATTTTGCTCTGTTTGTGGGAGATAAATAATCACCAAAACAATGATGAGATGGAGCGAAAGGCCAAGTATCCTTGACGATTTAATGAATTATGAAAAATGAAAAAGCATGAAAAATTCCTCGCCAGTTTTCTAGATTTGAGAGAAAACTACAGAACAACCCCAAACAATGGAGGTCACAGGTCAAAGGTCAACTGGCGAGGAAAAATTTACACAACAGTAAAACACTGGAGAAAAGGCACATATTAATCTACCACAAAGGTGTGGGTCTCGAAAACGCCACAAGCCACACATCGTGTGGCCGCCCCACCAAAAATGACCAGAAGCAAAGGTAAACCTGATGAAATTACAAAACTGGTTAACGCAATTCAAGAAAACTTAACTATTTTGGTAAACAACAATGCTAAAAATCTAAGTATGGTGGCCCCCATTTGGCTTATGTAGAAATGAGGGAAGGATCAAACCAGGAATGGCACCCATATATAGCGGCCCATGCCTGTCCTATATATGAGTGCAGAGCACCAATTTCCCTTTTTCTGTTCAACAAATCATTGACAATGACACAATCCCCTCTTGTTAATGGGTACTTTAACTCCCTTCCTGTCAAGTCCATATTTCAACACCAGGTCAAGATGGTTAAAATTAATGAAATACAACATATTCCATATGGTGTATTTTAACATAATACTGTACATTTGAAGGCTGTTGAAAACAAAAATACTGTTAACTTGATGATACTTATTTATTTATTTATTTATTTATTTATTTATTTATTTATTTATTTATTTATTTATTTATTTTTATTTTTTTATTTTTTTTTTATTTGACTAAAGGTGCTACAACAGACTAAGCCAAATGAGTGAAAAAACGTCGTGTTTTGGCTCAAAACCCCTTTATACTGACTTGGCTGATGGGGAATTGATACTGTCTGGCAGGAAAAGGTTTAATTACAAGTCCTCTGAGAGGACTACTGTAAGCTGCCATACTAATAATTGTCATTAAAATGAATCAAATAGTATATAATCAACAGGATGCTGCCAAACATTGTTGCATCCTATCCTAACACTGACAGATTATCACCGGTACCACATTTCATAAAGTTTGATGCAGTACTTTGGACATTCACCCTAAAAACAAAAATCCATTATGTAAATGCAAACTACCCATTAATTTATATATACGTATGATACCACTAAGTGCCATTGATTTGTATTAACAACACTATGAGATCAAAATCTGTACCAAGTTTATTAACGCAGTATTTGTGGATATATCACTAGAATTAGGAAAGTTCATTACATATACAATCACCAATTGATTAACTTGACACTGATAAATGTCTTTTTCACTGTTAAAGCAATTTGAGCTCAACATCTGTACCAAGTTTCATGAAATTTGATGAACTATTTCTTGACATATCAGCCTAATTACCAAAATCCATTAAATATGCAAATAAGCAATTAATTGATAAGAAACTGCTACATATCTTTGCACGGTATTTGACCACTGGAAGGAAGGAAGGAAAAATAAATCTGTACCATGTTTCAATAAATTTAATGCAGCATTATTAGACATATGACAATAATTATGAAAGTTCATTAAATATGTAAAAAAAGCGATGAAACTCCTTAATGTGTTCACAAAGTATTATGATGCTTACGGATAAACATCTGCTCCAAATTTCAAAAATTTAAAAGTATTTCTGGAGATAGCCCACTAATAAGGAAAAGGAACGAAATATGCAAATTAGCAATTAATTAACATGATACTGCTAAGAATCTTTGTACACTATTGTAGGGCTATGTGCTAAAGATTTGTACCATTTGTTTCATTAAATCTGCTGCAGTATATTCTAGACATCACCGTATATTCTAGACATCACCCTAATTGCAAAAATTCATCAAATATGCAAAATAGCAATTAATTGATGCAATACTGACATATGTCGTTGACTGATATTAGAACTCTCTGTGAAAATCATCTGCACAAAGTTTCGTCAAATTTGGCACAGTTGTACCAAAAACAGTGCTCTCATCCAGAATTATGCAAACTAGCACTAATTATGCATGCCAAACCAATATAAATTGACATGCATATGTATGCTACAGTGTAGTATCCCTGTACCAAGTTTAAAAAGAATTGGCACAGGCATATCTCAGATATCTGCACTCATGAGCCCCTATGCATGGACACAGCACTAATATTAATTTCATCCTTAAACCCCTGTGGATCATACCTGGGGACCCTGTGGATGGATATCGAATACAGGAAAGAAAACGGCTGTCACACAGCCATTTTTGATTGAATCATTACAAAAATCGGCGTGCATATATATGTGAAAAGGAATAATAAATGTACTAACTTTCAATGCAATCGCGCCCGGCATCGCTGAGAAATTTACATGAACGAAAAGGATAAAATTGTTGGAAAAACCAAACTGCCAGCTGCTTGTTTGGCGGTGTGATCGAAAAGAGGCAGGGCAATGTTGTGACCCCGTCCCCCTCTAAGGCACTAATGAATGGAACTCTATTTGCCGTAGAGGGCAGTCTACCCTTGAAAATATGAAAACTACAACTGCATGTATATAATTATCTTCCCCGTTCGGTCAACATTTGGTATCTCTGAACGACAAAACGACCGCCGCGCTAATAAATGTTGCTGCTGTTAGTAAATTTCGTCGTCCATTCCATGTCCATCATCAAATTCCATGTGATTTTCCAAAACTATACCAGTGAGTCTATAATCGTGGTTATCCTCGCCACTGGAACAACATTATTCGTTCAAAACAAAGCTGACCAAAAAGAACAATCGCAAAAAATAATCGTAAATTGTCTGTGTTTGCATCTTTCAAATTGTTTTTGCAAAAGCTCTGCCACATACACAAATGAAATACAAGAAATATTAAACTCACTGGTATAGTTTTGGAAAACCACATGGAATTTGATGATGGGCATTGAATGGACGACGAAATTTACTAACAGCAGCAACATTTATTAGTGCGGCGGTCGTTTTGTCGTTCAGAGATATCAAATGTTGACCGAACGGTGAAGATAAAGCAATCAGACATTCCTTGTATTAATCGCCAAGGATATCGCAAGTGCACGATTCCGGTTGCTTCTAAGTAAAGCCAGACTTCGAAACCTTGATGTAAAAATCTCTTATCATGACAGTACTTTCGGGCGTGTTATTTAGTTTAATCACAGGGTACAGCAGACATTCTTTTTAGTTTTTGAAATTATGAGCAATATATGTCTTTTGAACCTTTTTTATTAGGAACATTAGAAAACAGCACCTTGCATTTCGGGATGAATCGTATTCTCTCTTATTGTCTCAATTTTACACCTTTGCCATTCAAAATTTTTGTCAGTGCAGTGCATTTATGAAATTATGTACCTGTGATATTGAACACAGGTCTGAACGAAATCATTCATTCATCCATTCTTTTGTTTTGACCACTTATCATAATATGCCATTTGAAAATAGCTGTGCGCAAGACCAATGTGTTCCTGATTAGTATTAGCCTATATATTATTGTTTATGATTGTATTTTAACACTTAAAAGACAGCATGTTTTGGTCATAAATTTAATGTCTAAGAAACGCGTACAAGAGAATTTCTTTTTTTTATAAGTGTAATTTTATGTAATTGTCGTTGTCATTATTGTACTTGGGCCTCAGCCCAAGTACATTTGTTTTCATTCCGTGGGAAAAAACTCTGTAAGGTATAACCATTTCTGGCTGAGACCAGGGAGGGCAAAATGTCTTGGCTTCATCTTTCTTGGCATAATAAATGGCGTAATGATGTTAACTGAATGGAAGTGCTGCTCTCAGCCAGTCTTGAATAAGTGAGATGTGAATATTAATGCTTCTCTATCTGAGTTTTTGCCACAAAATCTTCTGAATATAATCAAAATGTGCATCGAAATGCAACAATTAATGCACCCTCCGTTTCCTAGGCGATGGCACGACCCTTGCTAACACCCATGGACGAGCCAAAGTGGGAGGGGTAATTTCAGTTTGGTCGAACAAGAGGGCTCGAGACCAGAATTTAACATTTAAACTTGAAACATGTTTAATCGCTGACAAGATGTGGACTAGTGTTAATCAAAGTATTAAGTGTGAAAAAGAAAGGTTTTATATCCCGGACACAATGAAAAACATTACGACTGGAAACTGTACCCCCAGTTGAGAATAGTAATGCCCACAGCGGATGGAGAACACTTATCCTTGAGCTAAGAAAACCACACCATCATTTCGAAATAGAGCTGCAGATTCGAGAAGCTCGTTCAAAATAGCTAGGTACACCCCATAAAGGGGTGGTTTCGAGTTTTGAGGGCAAATTTCGCCTCCTTCATATAGAAATCGTACGTTTGTTTTTCCAGCAGAACACACCATTTGACACAAAATTTGCATGTAAAGGGGTCGCCAGTAAGCACGTGGTCAAATCTGGCATAAGAAACAATATGAAATGTTGGGTAAAGCCAGTCAATATAAACTGATTTGAACTTTTGTGTTTTGTAATTTATACCACTGCAGTAACATTACCTTTTTTTTGACAAAATCACACAATGTAATACGTTTTGAAACTGATACTCCTCCGACGTATTCTGTGTCTCCGTTGCTAAAAAATACGGTATGCCGATTACCATGTAAGGAGATGATGACGTCAAGACAGATTTGTAGTGCGTTTGGTCCTCGATGGTGCACGAAGTTTTGTCAAGGTAGCTTGTGTATTTATTTCCTGAATGGGAGAGATTAGGGTCGATCTAAACGAAGGCCGAAGAATGTTATGATACTATAAGCGAGCTGAACTCTAACGCGAATGGTCGGATAATTTGGAGTATGTATAGAATGATCTCGTCTCATTAAGATTATTTGGCGGTCAGTATTGAATTTCAACTGCGTCACAAGTTTGTGAAATGAGTATTCCGTCGAACGGTCAACGAGAGATATTTTAGAAATCTGGAGACATGGCACATCGCATTTTTATTTTAGTATTTTATATTTTACAAAAGTCTTACACATTTAGGGGCAACATCAAAAGTTCAATATAATAAATCTAACTTAATTGCTTAAGTTTGGCCTCAGACCCCCCCACTCCCCCTTCTAACTTAACTGACCTAAAATTGAAAAACATTGCGGACTCATACCCTGTACTAATTCTTTCAAACGACGTACCAATGTACCATTGAATTAAATAAAAATTGAAAACCATTATAAAGTAACAAAAATACAGGTGACTGGATCGGTTTTAGCGTACAAAAATCAGCCTTGAAATCGTAAAATTTGCCATAAAGACGTTAAATCGTTTTTGACTGCACAGAAATTAATTTGGCCAAAAACCCCCCACCCCCAAACTTAAGCAATTAAGTTTTTTTTCAAACATCGATCTTTTGACGTCGCCCCTTAAGAAGCAATGATTTTGTCGAAAATTCTGAAAAAAATATAGGAAGATTTGATCGCGAACACATTTTCACTTGGGGTCAACTAGTCCTGCGTACGATGCTGTGTGTTCCGCTACAGCTAATCGCCCCGCTCACCACAGCCCTGCAAAGACCCGTACGTAGGTTCAGTGACTTCAAATCCATTTTGGGACTTGACGTAAAAAGCCAAATTACTGCCAAAATTCAGCGTTCTTGGGCCCAAGTCGCATCCCAGCCTACCTCAGCTACTCGATCGCTTCCAAAAATGACAGTCTTTTATTCACTTCTCGTAAATAACCGTCGATGTCGGCAACTCTCGCTACTTTTAGCCCTGCGTACGATGCTGTGTGTTAGCTGTAGCACATAGCATCGTACGCAGGGCTAGGGGTCAACATGGGGTCGCAGCCATGTTGCCTCAAAACTTATTTCTGTCTGCACTCAAAACTCAAAAATGTCGGATATGAACCTGAAAAATCGATGCAATTTTGTCAAACTTCGGCGAAATTTCAGCCTATAGACAAAATTTCATCTAGGTAAGGTTTTCAAGCGACGGCGGCAGACCGTACGGGGCTCTGGATATGAACCTACCGCCGGTGTAGCTGTAATAATACGGATGGTTTTCAATCGGATTCGAACCCACAACATACGGCATCAGTCGCCTAGCTGAGAGGCCACAGACAGAACCACTCGGCTAAATCTCCACTCCCAATAAAAGAGTGGTTCAATAGCCGGCTAAGTTGTTACATTTTTCTGACTGAGACCGCTCAACACGTTGTAGAGTTCGTGAAGCACTCACGCACGCATGCTCACTATCATACATCGCACATACACACACTTTATCGAAGCGAAGAAACGAATTTCATCGCTTTAACTGGGCGAACGATAACCTCGGGGACAATTCTGTCCACCAGCAGTGTTACCAACCCAGGGTAGAAAATACGGATGGTTTTCAATCGGATTCGAACCCACAACATACGGCATCAGTCGCCTAGCTGAGAGGCCACAGACAGAACCACTCGGCTAAATCTCCACTCCCAATAAAAGAGTGGTTCAATAGCCGGCTAAGTTGTTACATTTTTCTGACTGAGACCGCTCAAGAAAAATAAAAATTTAGTTTCTCATCGTATTCATATTGCCTAAAGGATGCATTGACACAGTTTTTTGTCCCCACGGATAAAGTCCAGGGGGCTTATAGATTGGGTCATATCCGTCCGTGAGTCCATCAGTGAGTCCATCGATTCACACAGATATCTCAGACATTTTGACAAAATATCATGTGACCTTGGTGACCTTTGACCTCAAATATACATTATTGTCCATAACTCAGTAACCACAAGTGCTAAACCTTTCATATTTGGTATGATGGGACACCTTATGACGCCACATATTGTACCTCATTACACTGCATGAAAACGCAATAATACAGATAAATTCACATTAATGAGTTGACTGTATTATTGAATAATACACGTGAATTCACATGAATCCATGTGAATACAGGCTTGCTGAATACAAGCAATGGATTAATAACTGTATTCACCTGTATATGCACTCTTCGGCTAAAATACAGGCAATAATCCATGCAAATACAGTAAGTATTATTGGCTTTTCATGCAGTGTTAATTATGCGCATATCTTATTTTGAGCGAGCCAATAGAGCTAGAGGTCTGATTTTTGGTATATAGGAATAACTTAGCAATACAATTATTATGACAAAATGTGACGTGACCTCAATGACCTTTGACCTCAAATATATATATTTGTCCACAACTCAGTAACCACAAGTGCTACATCCTTCATATTTGGTATGATAAGACACCTTATGACACCACATATTGTACCTCATTAATTATGCGCATATCTAATTTTGAGCGAGCCAATAGAGCTAGAGGTCTGATTTTTGGTATATAGGAATAACTTGGCAATACAATTATTTTGACAAAATGTCACATGACCTCAATGACCTTTGACCTCAAATATATATATTTGTCCACAACTCAGTAACTACAAGTGCTACACCCTTCATATTTGGTATGATGGGACACCTTATGACACCACATATTGTACCTCACTAATTATGTGCATATCTCATTCTGAGCAAGCCAATAGAGCTGGATGTCCGATTTTTGGTGTATAGGGATAACTATAGGGTAGAAATCTAAATATGCCCATCTAAATAGACATCTACCATCGAGAACAAAAGAAATTTGCTGTAATTTGAATATTTTAGGAGTTTAAGCAATTTCCACTATAAATAAAGAACCCCTGCCTCAAACTCCACAAAAGTTGCTAGACATATTTTGCCGTTGTCATGCCATTGCTTCGTTTAATAACCAGTCAATCAAATGCCTAATTGACAGGAGGAAATTCAAGACCATATTTGAATAGTAGTATATATTGTCCTCAAAATTACTCTATCACGGCCCAAGTACTCATTGCCTTCAGCAATACTGCCTTGTTATTATTATTATTATTTAAAATTGTTTAAAATGCACTACACGTACGTCTCAGTGCATTGTACATAGCTGGATAAAATAATTTAAAAAGTACAACCACACACGCAAATTCAAACTGAAAATTACATGTACACATAAAACTGAGTAAAAAGACGTTTTTTCAAATTGCGCCTAAAACTATCTACACTTCCGGCGGTCTTAATTTCAAATGGCAAATCATTCCATAGTAAGAGTGCACATACTGAAAACACTCTCTGTCCATATGTCTTGTTAAGGTTGCCACGGGGCTGGGTTAAACATAATTTTTCACGCGATAGCAGGTCTGTAGCTGGTACATAAAAGCTAATAAATCTCTCAGATAAATAGGTGCATTTCCACAATCATCATTATCCTAAGTCACTCATCATCGTCGTAATCTCAGTTAATCTCTTCGGGAACAAAATAAAACCCCATAAAGAAGATCAATATCCAAAATTGTCATTGATAAAATGGTCTATTGAAATGAGATTGTGAAGCAAGATATCTGAACGTAATGAAAGTGTTCATATTTACGTGCAAAGGTCATAAACAATAGACATCGTTGGGTAGACCATTATTATTAAGAAAACACGAGCTTGCTATACTTAGTATTATGTACTTATGTGACCAAGATTTTTGATAAAATGTAAAGTATAGTTTCTTTTGCATTGTAGTTATCAGCAACACGCATTCTCTTTGTGATGCATATCAAAAACTGTTACGTCATTGTAAGGCGCCCTCGCGAGGCAGAGAGGTGACGTCGGTCTCTTTGCTAACATGGCTGCCTTGAGTAGGTTGGTAACTTTCTGTCACTGTTTACAATCGCTCATAAAAATGTGTAATCTTTGACATCCGAGACTATTACTGAGATTGAATTGATATATAGTGTCTAGAGAACTCTCAACTGTAATATTTATGAAGGATGTTCAGGATTTCGTGAATTTTGAGCATTTATATTGAGTGGATGGATTTGTTATTGATAGTCACATGTTGCATTGTAGTGCTATGGCCGAGCTGTTGTTTGTCATTGCTGCCGTCAGCTATTTGAACTTTCTCAGCTTTATGCCTTGAACACATTGATGCTCAGTACCCTAAGTAATACCCTCTGCTTTCCCAGAATTTCTGTAAACAGTTTTGACGAGTTTAGAAACAATTCATCTGATAGCGTCAGTGCAGTTACTGTGAACTGTACCTCAGTATGATTCTGTTTGCTATGATATGTGTATTTGAACAGAGATTGTAAGTTTTGGTTAAAGTTAAAATGATATTTTTGATACAGATATTTTGTCGGCTTGTGTAAATAAGTATTGTAATTCTATCTTTGCTAACATGGCTGCCTTGAGTAGGTACTGCCATGGACAGATTGAGCCGCTGACTGAAAGGCAATAAAGGCATTACAGTTACAGTGTTTAACCATGTCTGCGAATCATTCAGTGTATGATAGTGACAACCTAGAGGGTTTGGAATAAAAATACACAACGCAATGCTAGACAACATCGACGAACACAACCGAACCGACGAAAGGGGTCACACTTATTTACATTGTGAAGTATGACAGAGAATGAAAGCGTTTGTGCTAAACTAAACCTATAACATTAGTTAGTAAAATCACAGCACATGTATAACACTGTGGTAAAATACTCTGTTTTGAACTTCAAGATATTAATGCAAAGATAATAATTAAGTTGTGTCGACTGAATGAACACTTTCCAACGTGATATCATACACTTAGTTGCTAAATTGCTAGTATACTTACTTTCCACTGTCGGCGTAAAGTACAATGTTTCTATTCGAAATGTTGGGTCTCTACCAAGGACTTTGCTTATTGACACTTTCGATTTAAACAAAGAAAAGTACCCGGACGCCGACCGTTGATGAATACCAATCTTTGCATCAAACGTTGATGGCCGCATGAATTTGCATTACATCCTTTATTCATTTGTTAAAATTACTTGTTAAAACCTATACATAAAAAGACCAGCTCAAAGTCGAAGAAAAAAACGATCTCGCCTGTTTTCGACCGGTTCGGTAAATTTATTACCTTGAATGCAATGATATAGTGTCGTTTCTAGAACATCAATCTTAGACATCTTGGAGAGATAGATCGAAAGGCTGTATTACAATACAAGTTTCATCTGCCGTAGCGATTGTAAAGTATGGTTTAAAAACTAAAGGAAGGGAAGCTTAGCAGTTTATATATTAACAAACGTAGTTTATATGCCAATGTAATAATCACAATCAGTGTCTAAGACATTGATTCTTTTGCAATTTCTTCGCATATCATAGCTGTTGAAATTTAAAAGAAATAAGTACTTACCCTCTCCACGCTTATCTTCAAAGGAAGTACTTTCACGGCACCATACATGCTCGGATGCAGATGGTATTACTTCGCAGTCTGCACAGGAACGCCAGTCAAACTTTACTTGTGGATTTGAATTTTCATTTTTCAGGTTTTTACCACACCCCACTTCTGTCAGTGTCGTCACTGTCATTAGTCTATCATCGTTATAATAGGGCATGGAGGTACTTGTACCTCTATGCACATGGTATTTTACTTTCTCTGTACCTTGTATGTAATTGGCGGGTTTGATTGCGTCAGGAAAACATTCTGTGTCAGAGATGTCACTAAGAAAAGTCTCCATAGTTTGCGTGGGTGCGTATTTTCGCAGCACACACTCACGGGCATTGTATCGTATACTGTATTAATCTTTACGGCCCTGATACGGGTTTTGCGGACCGAGGTTGTACGGCGGAAGGGCCCGAGCGTGCGAGGGCCCGTACGCCGTACGACCGAGGTCCGTAAAACCCGTATCTGGGCCGTAAAGGTTTTATCATATACCTTATTGAACGGTTGTGATATGTTTCAGTATTTATTAATAAAATTTTGATGAAGTTGTGTGCGATAATTAAAAAAAAAACATGAGCCACGCAACTTTGTGGATTAATATGTACGATGTTGTCATTTGTTCTGTTGTGGAACGCGTCACGAGCTTGTTCTATGCGAACGCCAATGTCACTACAGAATGAGCACAGATGAGTAGTTGATCCTGCTCGTTAAAATACACTTTCTCAGCAAAACATTGAGAGGAGACTATCAAGCACTTGTTTTCAACCAATTTTGATCGGAATAAGATTCGAACTGTCTACAATTTGCTTCAAAACTACGAGCGAAGCACATAGAAACGGGTTCGAATCTCGCACTGACGTGCTTTCGAATGGAATGTACGTGGATAGCAACGCGCGTAGCAACGACAACGAAAAAGTTCGAAAAAGCGCGCACACTACCTTATTTGGGCAAAGTGTGCCTGGTCGTGATACGGCAACTTATTACACACCAGTAAGAGCGCTTTTTCCCATAGGTTTACATGGGTACGTGAATCTAGGTATATGATAAGGCAACTTATTACACACCTGTAAGAGCGCCTTTTCACATAGGTTTACATGGGTACGTGAATCTAGGTATATGATAACAGTAGTTTCGTATCGTCGATGACGTCACACTAGTAGCTCCCATTAGCCTTTTCGCTCCAATGGGCTGGTTGGGGAATGTTGTCTGCTGTTTGGCGAGTTTTATGCAGTTCTCAGCAATACAAGCACGCATGAAACTGACTCAAATCAGAATTTATTAGTTATTGGAGAATACCGAAATAGAAAGATTGACTGGAGTGTTGTTTCCCTTTATCAACATAAATGCAACCTTGACATAATTCACAGAAGAACCGCATTATCTTCTCGCGGTGGCAGAGAGCTTATTGGTCGGCTTTCTAATGGTGGTGTGTCACAGGTTAAGTTATAACCTTCCTTATCGGCAGTTGTTATTAGCAAGTCATCGTAATTCTATGCATGCCATGCAGCAAATGAAGTGAAAGCACCTCAATCTGCGGGCAATAAATACATATATGCACAACGTGGAAGCAGGGCAGCTGAAAGAATTATTAACAGCCGAAAATCAATTTTCCAAAAAAGTAGTACAAAAGAGTTGACATAGTTTGGTAACCACGGGCATTAGCAACCATCATGTCTTAAATGCAAAGGGTTTCGAGATACCCTTCAGGTAATTAAATATTTTGTCTATTTCACCATTACAAGAAGCATAAGACGCAACCACAGATTTATGCATTGCATAAAGTTGACATAAAGATGATTAAAGTTCTTTATTAATCACCTTTATACAGCATAAAGCTATACCTGTAAACAACTTTATACAAGTAGGGTGGCCAAGCCATTTTTTTCTCTTGTTTATACACACAGTTTAAATTGATTTTTAGCAAGAATGGGGTAAAAGAAGAAAAATAAAAAAAAAATTATGCAAATAGCTGTATCCAATCAAAAGTTATGAATTTTTAAAGCAATAAAAATGCCATTTTTTCGCGGACAATTTTCGGCAAATTTTAAAATTATTTCAATGAATGCCGATTCCTTCAAGTTTGGCAACCCATAATTTTTTATTTACTTCACATGGAATCATTAAACTATGTGTCTTGTGCACAGATTTACCCAATATTACGGAAAAATCAAGATTTGACTGATGCACAGTCTTGGATTTTGAAACTGTGAGTGTTGAAAATTGAAAATATTTTGTCTGACTTAGTCAAAATTGCGGCGGCACCGTACCATCGAAAAATGGATGTATTTTATGTTTTTATGAATTTTGAATTCACATAACTTAAAAACTAGAGCTCACAATACAATGAAATTTTGTCACAATGTTATTTAATAACACTCAATTCTAACAAATCAATTTAAACAGCCAATTGTCTTTTAATGCAGTTCATTTTCAGCCATGAAATTGTAAGAAATAGCTGTCCCTAACTTCAGCCTCAGGCAGGCTGTCAATGGTGTGTCAGTGTGACTGCCTTCCGCCGCCATCTTGAGTCACACTGTACTGAGGTCTATGAATGAACACGATTTTGTTTTTATGATTCGTACTTGTGCTCGTGGACAGATTTTCGTCATATTTCACAGAAATGTTGGAATGATGTTTAAAAAGAGCATGCTACAAGTTTTATGGCAAAAATATGTATCTAAATGGGAAAAATCTACATCGAATTACCGTACTCACTTTACCTCTTGTTTGCTGGCTAAAATTCCCAGAATATAACAAAAACTCACCACTACATGTAAATGGGATGGTCTGCCACTTCCTGGCCAAGTTTCACAGTTCTATGACAGCGTGCACAGGGCCCGAAAGCAGTTCCGTTGCGAAATAGGTATTGACTGGATTCAGAAGTGCGTGCCATGAGCGGCGACCGCTCGAGCGCTGTGGCCGGGTCAGTACAAAGTGGCATTTTTGGAGAGGAAAAACACTATTTTTCTATCGTTTTTTCTTCAGTTTTTTAATGAAACCTGCCTCATACATCGATTTTAATTGGAAATATCCATTTTTTCAGTAACTGAGCTACTTATTTTCAGCAAAAATGGCGTTTAAAATTTCACGAAAATCAAATTTCACTTTCAGTGTGCGTGAGTTGCGTAATATGTCGCAACATTTTAGCTTAACTTTGGCCACCCTAATACAAGCCCTCAAAAAGGTATAAAGGCTCACCACTATGGAATTTGATGATTGCTGACGCGTAAATGCTACATGTCATAAAGAATTCCATCGTGATCTCTAATTTGTCTTTATTACTTACACTAGCATCTGCAAAATTTGTAAAAAATGCTCGCAATCAAGGTCAAAATTAATGTCTTGGAGAACGGCTGTTACGCCATCTTTGAACTCTATTTCCTCGTATGTATTGGCAGAAGTGTCGTTGCTAAAGTGTACCTGTTTAAAAATGTCAGAAACATTATTTCATAAGGCGAAGATTCAAAACATTTTTGTTAAAACGTATTTTATAAAATCTCTCATATTTTATAAAATCTCTCACTAACAATTTATTTTTAGCCAATATTCTTACTTTTATTAGACACATAGAACCGTTAATGATCAGAATACACGAACGAGTGTGTTTGACAATTTTGCCATAATTGTAGGTTTGACGGGGAAGGACAAAGATATCTCGGAACAAATAACGTTTAGAATGCATATATCTCAAATCTTTATTGAACAATTTTTCAAGATTGATATTTTCCGACGACTTCATAATAATGGTGTGAACGTAAAAATTACCTAGCGTTTGATAATGCATTTTGCTGTATCTCAATTGATACTACGTTCGTAAAGGGAAATTTAGTAAATCTCATCAAAATTTATTTGTTGAAGTACATTAAGTATTTTGACATTTTCAAATCACATTTTCGGGTATTATGATTTGACAGAATGAATATATTTTGAATGAGTATGCGGTTATAGGCATTTATGTAATATTCATAAAGGCCTTACCTTTCGAATAGTCCTGTATCCGTACCAAAGAATCCTACAGTGTGTTGTTACACAGTAGTTACAGCCATTGATGTCACCAAGGTGTTTGTATAGCCTTCTGCCACATATCCATGTTGATCATCCACTCCATTCGCATATTGGTAGTTGGTTGCTGCATAGCATTCATGAATTCCTCTGCTGTACTTCAATTTGCAATTGACAAATGGGAAAATCGGATCAATTTTGAATCATTTTTCATGAGTTGGAAACTATAATAAAAAAAAGCATCTGTAAGGCCAAAAGAAAAAGAAATGTTTCTGGTCAGGTCTTTCTTTAAAAAATGGTGCGGCGACGCGTTTATTTTTTTTATTTTTTTTTTCCTCAAGGGAGGGAGGAGGGTCAGTTTTATAGTTTTATCAATATAGTCACATATATACTGTTCATGCAGTCACTGATCATGCCCCCCAAAGAATTTTCTCTTTCTCTTCAGCCATTTTGGTTTGGTGTCAGCCACGGCCGCCGGCCACAAACAGAAAAAAAGGGTGACGCGCTGTTGTTCAAGTGACGCGCGCGCTGACCAGAAACATTTCTTTTTCTTTTTTTGGCCTAACATATTGCTCCTATTTAATGAATTTCAAACGTAACATATACCGAGTGAAATATTTATATTGTATTTGCAGCCCTTGGTCATATATCAAATAATTTCCAAAATTAAAACAAACCAAAGCTATGCCACGGTACCTTATATGGTTGACAAGGTTAATAGGTACATGTACATTTTTACATGGTTTTGCCATTATTAGGACAGAACTATTAAGAAACATCTAATCTAAGAACCTACCATTCTTTACACATTTTCAAGAGAGTCGGGAACTAAAAGTGTCATTAACCTGGCAAATAATCATTTCGACAAATAATTTTTTGACAAGACTGCATTACAACGTGCTAAATAATTGATTTTCATTGAAGAGAATCTTAGAAAATGTGAATCACTCAACAAAGAAATGTACAAACACTTACAGGCAATGTTCCAGGACATGTAGCACCACGCATCCACGAAGCAGTGTAGTCTGTTGATCCAACACCACCATTCATACACCCTTCAACAGCATCTTGAAAAGCTCTTTCAATAGCACTCATTTTGTACATACATATTGCAGACTCAGTGGTCAATGTTGGACAATTATTCTTTCCCTCAGCAAATGAAATGAACAAAACTTCTTCAACCTCATCTAATGTCAATGATTGACTGAGATCTTGTGCAGGTCTGGTGATGTATGCTGCTTGAGCAAGGTAGTATGAATTATCTCGGCATCTCAATGTCACTTCAGTGTAGGAGTTGAAGTAGTTGCTGTCTGTCCGCTGACATACACGAACAAGTTTGGAAATGTACGTAGAACTTGATTCTGATGACTGTTGTTGTATTGTCACAAAGTAACTGTAACTGTTGTAGCTAAACCCCGCCACGTATATGATTGACTATGTTGTGATGAGAGATAAAGAAACATCAACTCTTATAATACCGTTACTGTCTTCAATCACTTCAAATATTTTATTGCCTTGAAGTTGCCTACCACTAACAAATGGGGTTCCTGGATTCTGTGATGTACTTGTTGTGCCAACGTACAACAATCTTTGACCAAGACTATTGTGTGGTGCCACATAACCAATAGTGGATTCATCTGAAGTAATTGCAGCTACAAAAAAACGTGGGATTGCCTGAATTAGTTACAGACGTGTTTTCCATATGTCTAATTTGGCGAACACCTATGTAACCACCACAGGTTATTAGCTCATCACCAGCATAGTCATATGTCAGTATTTTATTAAAAGTGTCGTGTGCTTTATCTTCTTCATCATACTCTGGCCCTGTTGTGATGTTGACAATCAACTCCATGTTTTCATTCAATCTGTACAGCTGATTACCTCCGCCAATGTACACATCACCAGTAACGTTATGTATAGTCAGGTGGTTGAAGCCCTCTGAGTTAGAATCAGTGAAATTTGCTACTGTGTAAATATACGCGTTTGACATTTCAGTTGGTTTTGAAATTGTTACACGGGCCATCATTGTAATAACGAACGCTATCTTGGTGAAGTGAAGTGTAATCATCCTTGAATATGTTCTAGGTAATTTTGTGATGTGATCTGTCTTGATGAATAAAACACGAAACGCAACATTAGGACACACATCGGTACAAGTAATTCTCCATTATGATGATTATAGATGCATTCGGAAGAAATGTTTGTATTCATTTTGATTATAAGCCGTCATTCGCTCAAATGGTATGATGGTACTAATAAATTTCTTTGAAAAGGATTGATTTCATATAAGCCAGTAAGGCATCATCATAACATTAATTAGTTCTTTGACATTCTGTAAAGTTTTTAATTGAAATACACGGACACTTTTTCAAATATATATCCCATTACCGTTACATATGAAACGTCACAGGTAAATGTTATCGGAATGTGTGGCAAGCGTGTCTTTCAGCCCAAGTGTTTCCGGTGCAGTGCCGTTTTTATCTCTTGCTCATCTTACTCCCGCACGTGTGCGAACGATCCAACTTGGTCCGGAACATGAAACCACTTTCTGTCTGACAGCTGTTTGTAATTCTGTTGTGTGGTATATGATTCGCGTCTCATCATAGCTCGGGATGTCTTATATACTGCATATATCTACGTCTATCAATTTTGACGTATTAAATTTTTGATAAAGTAGTCGGAATGTGCGAATTTGCCGAAATGCTGACAATCTGTACAGCTGACTAGGCAATCGGAATAACGACGTCAAATCAATCTTTCATCAAAGGCACTGCCGATTGCGTTCAATGAACCAAAAGGGTGACCTCCCTATGTTCCAACACCCCTATATTCCAACACCCCTATGTTCTGATACCCCTATATTCCTGCAACCTTGTGTTCCGACACCCGCATGGACGGCTTCTGCAGGAACTAGTTTTTCTGTTGCCCAGTCCTATTTACAAAGTAATAAGTAACTATAAAAAGGTTTTACATGTCACTGTAGACGCCAGATTTCAATATTTACTACTGGTTGGTGTTCTCCAATTCAAGATAGTTATGGTACAATGGACGCAAAATTGTAGACGTTTGCGCAGAAATAAATATATGATTTACTAGTGATGATCTATATTTTATGATCCCTTCTTTCGTAAAATAATGGGTTTGACCTAAGCAAAGCGATTATGTTGTCATATTTATTTCTCGAATAGACTACGCTGCATTTGTTACATTGAAATGTTAGAATCCATTTAATCTCATTAAATTTGTATCATAGTGATGTTATTCTTATCCAGATGAGAATTATGAAAATGAGAAAGCAATACTCTTATCTTTTATTTTTATTTGACGGCCAGTTAGAATGCATCTGTATGCTACTACCTAAAAGATTTTTCGATGCGGCCCTTCAGTAATTTTTTATAACGGAATATGTACTTTTGAGCAATTAAAATGTACGTCAAGCCTTAGGTGTAAAACCAAAATAAATAGAAATCACAGACACACTTCTCGAGAAGGTACAAATTCGATCGGAAATATCGACTTTATCAAAGAAAGTACTGAAAACGGAGTTCTGAAAGGTTACTTAAATTTCCTATCATGTGACCATTCTTTATAAATTGACAACGAAATGACCCAAGCTGGTGTGGCAATTAGTCCGTTCAACCCCCCCCCCCCCAAAAAAGAGTGTGTGGTTCCGATAACACGCTGTTTAAAAACAAGTTAGGTAGGAACGTAGGATGGAAATGTCATTTTTTATCACCAAAAATCAGCAAAGCATGCAAGTACATTGCAAGAGTTCAACTGATTCTGTTCAATTTTCCCATATGGAAATGATATTGAAAAAACATTGTGTTTGGTACCTCGTGCAGAATAATTCGCCATGCCGCTGACGAGTACAGGCTTGAGCTGGCTAGACTTCCCTTTAAAGATGACGTAATATCGATCTGACACTGAGGTTTTACTTTTTGCAAAGTAATTTTCTCAAAATTATCGCGGGAAGTACAATTTGTGTTACTTCCGTGTTGACGGACCCCTTCGGGATACCTGAACTACACATTTTTTATCGGCGTAGGCTTTCCACTTATGGGCTGCGTCAAGCAAAAACCTACCGGATGGGAAATGATAAAATGTTGCACAATTTCAGTCGCGGAAAATTGATACATTTAAGAGAGTTTACATTTGCGCGTCCTCCACGCTCGTGTCGGCGATAAGATTTCCTTTCTTTTCTTTTCTTTACAACTTTTGGATTATAATATTTTGGGTAAGAATAATACCTAAAATATATAATATCAAGGTGCACTGAAATGTAGTCACTATAATATTATTTATAGGGAGTTTATATCCCAGTATTCGTCAGAGAATTCTTATAAGTGAAAAGACGCCGTTTTTGTCTTTGAACCTTAAAACGGTGCCAAAAAGACATTTTCAGTGCTCAAAATTACATTTATTCAACTCAAAATCTAGATACATGTACGTTTCGAATATGATTTTACATATTTGAATATTTTTGACATACACTATTAGGACAAAGAGGTGTCGGGACATAGGGTTGTAACAATGAAAATGAATCAGTCATTAACGAATCGATAGTCATCATGGTCCCATGAATGAGCAGACTTTCATCTGTTTTAAACCTTTATATATTTTGATATGAATTAGAAATTCAGCATCGGCAGCTGCTAATCTAATCCTGGCGCAGCGAGCATGAGGGGCATAAGATCGGCAGGGAATAAAACGGGAACCGCGCTGGTTCACATTTTCGTACTGTGGAAAAGTGGGGGAAACAACAGATACACACTTTGGGACTAGACAGTTTTTTTAGCCTGGGGGCGGTGAATTCATGGGGGAGGGAGGGCACCCTGATTTTTTACTTTAGAGATTGGGGCGTCACCATGGTTTTGAAATGCGCATTAGGGGCTAAGTGTGAATTTTGAATTAAGTCACTGGCTCATATACTTGCAGAAAATGCATCGTATCAGCCACAAACTGCATCATACAGGTGCATTTTTCGGCGCATCCTTCATGCGGGTAATGTTAATATAAAAGACTCAGAGATACTTATTTTGATGATTACAAATTGAAAGTATGTTTTGCAAAGCATCATACAGCAACGAACTGCATTATTCAGTTACAGTTTTTTGGCACATAACTTTAGTATATCAAAAATACATATTAGAGATATCCTAATGTATGCTAATTCAATGTCTGTTTTGCAAAGTGTACTCATCATTATGAAATCTGCAGTTTATGTACAAAGCATGAAAAAATGAATTTTGTTTTGCCCTGTTACTGTCCTTTACTGTTTTCTCTATGAGAACTCACTATGAGAAAGCAACATTTCACTATACATAGCTACAGTGACATATTCTGGAAAAAGAGAAATGGCAAGAAATTTGTCATTCTCACTGATGCAGTTATCTTCCATCCAGTCACAGGTTTTCATATAAAATGCGTTTTTCTTGAGCTGCTAGCAAAGGGTAGTTTTTTGTTTACTAGCCGTGCTTTTTAGGTTTAAACGATAAAAGAAAAGGCCCTTTTAGACACATCAGCTTTGAATAAAACTTACAAAATAGCTCTCTAGGTCTTCTAAGGAGATATAATTGAAACCAAGCAAAAAGCCAGGGTTTTTCATCCTGTCCGTTGATTTCGCACAAGAGTGATTGCACTTTGTTATTACTACTGGTAGTGACAGTTTCCTAGATAACGATTCTGAACTTGTCATTTAAATGGTAACAGGGAAAAACAAAATGCATATTCAATACCTTGGAAGCTGCTACAAGGAAAGCTATTCAAGGACGGTTTTACAGAGCTGAAATAATGCATTGTCACGGAAAATAAACTTTTATCCCTAAATTATCATCAAAACACAGAGTTGAACTTAGTTCTCCTTCAAGGGGGAGTAGCTGTAATAAATGAAAATGCAACTTCTCCATTTTTAGCTCACATTTGGTATACCAATGTGAGGTAATCGTATAAGCTGAATCAGTTCATTTGCATCCATTTGCATGTATGTATGTATGTATGTATGTATGTATGTATGTATGTATGTATGTATGTATGTATGTATGTATGTATGTATGTATGTATGTATGTATGTATGTATGTATGTATGTATGTATGTCCGTCCACGTCAAAAACAGCTAAATGGCAGAACCTACTGTCTTAGTATTTGTTGTACAGGTTCACCTAGGGGTGGAGATGTGAATTTGTTCAAATGAACTTGTCAGTGTCAAAAATATGCAAATGAGGGGAAAAAAGGAAAAAACCTGCAAATTGCTAAAACTCTGTAATCGTTGGTTACATTGGGTTGAAACTTGGTGTGCAGGTTCCTTTAGGTATTCTAAAGTAGGTGTTTAAAATTTTGGATGAAATTTGCATGTTTCTATTTTTCAGGTAATTTTTTTCAGTTTTTAGTAAAAAATGTTTAACTCTGAAACCACTCATCTTATTGCTTTGAAAGTTGGTATACATGTTCCTCAGGATGATCTCAGTCAAGTGTATACAAATTGAATTGAAATTTTCATATTTGTAATTTTGGGGCAATTTCCTGAATTTTTGGTCACATTTTTTTTTTATTCAAGAATAACTAATCTGATAGCTTTGATATTTGGTATACAGGTTACTAAGGTTGATCAAAATCAGGTTGATGAATATCGTGAAGATATCTTGAATTTTATATTTTTGCTGAATTTTTTGGTCATTTTTCTCATTTTAAGTAAAATTCCTTCTTCTCTGAAACCGCTAGCCCAATTGTTCTCAAATTTGGATTGGACGTTTGCAAGGGTGTTACCCTTCTAATTATTTAAATTACGACAAAATTGGAAATATTACTATTTTGGGACAATTTATGTCATTTTTGGTCAAAAATCGTAAAATATATTTTCATTTTAAAGCCCCTGGACAGACGGCTTTTATATTTGGTGTACAGATGTCCAGGGATGACAATAGTCAGATATGTGGAAATTGACCTGAAATATACAAATTTGTATTTTTAAGACAATTTTGTCATATTTGGTCAAGAAAACTTGTTCTCAAAATTACTTGTCTGATAGCTTTGTAATTTGGTACAAAAGTCCTTAGGGATGTTATTAGATAAATTTTTTGCTCAAAGTGTTGGGAAACCCCAAAATAGTTATATTTTAGGTAATTTTTTTTGTGACCTTAAATGATCTACACCAACCAAGGATTTGTTGTGAGACAGTTTCGAAGGCTGTTAACATAATTTTGTCATGTTTAATATCAATTTGTTGTAAAATTTGATCAAGAAAACAAAGCTGAGGTATTTTTTTTTTCATTTTATTTGCAACTTTCGCATGTAAGACACACAGGAACTGATGAGAAATTTGGATCCAGGATAATTCCAGATGTCATAATTCCCCCCCCCCCTTACAGTGGAAGGAATTTCACTATCTGTAACTGATTTAAGTGCTGTTTACATTTGAATGATAGCACTCAGAGCATTAATTAAACCATCCCAAACTTGTAAATATACTGCCAGCTGGTCTTATCTAAACATGGTCTACCAAGGGGTGGAACATTTGATATTCAGGAGGGGGTAGGGAATAGAAGATTGATGAGGTAGCATTCCTATTTAAAAGATCTCTTTTATATTTTTTCCCACTCTTTTTGCCCCCTCTCCAACCTTTTCTTTTTGTCAAGCTTCTCTAGCTAATTTTTTGTTGACATTTGCTTATATGTATGTAGGATCTGCTTGTCCCATTGCTATAGAAGTTGGTATGCATGTTTCTAAAGTTTACCTCCAGTACCTAAGTTGCAGACCTTACTTGCTTTTGTCATTCTTGTTTTTCTGGTTGATCTTTGATACCCATACTGGTATGTACCAATTCTGATAAAATGTGAGCGACACCGTATAATTGCGGTATTTTTGTATAATGTCAACCACAGTGTCATGTATTCTCTAAACCATTTGACTCCCATTTTCCTCTGTAGAGTCCTACCATGATAGTGAAAGGGTAAAAGATTCATTGAAATGCTCAGTATTAGGCTTGTTGAGATAGCCGGCATATGTGTACAGACAACTTCTAGACCAGAATTTATGTTTTGGCAATTTATTCACCTTCAATGATAATGATAATTGGAACTATATGTATGCTATGTTGACAAATTGAAATCTGGCCACTGGTCGTTAATATGCAGAAAACAAATCATGAAAAATTGTCACAAGATAAATGAGGAAAGACAGACTTTCAGTTTGCCAAGCAAGGATTCGTAAACACTTAACACAACGGTTAGTAAAAGTCGAATTACCAAGTTATGCGGCCATTCATACTCAAAAACCGCCTGGCTTGAGTGTACTCAGTCTGATACGTGCAGGTTGTCTGAACTCTCTCCAACTGCACGCTGTAGACGGAGAAGGTATTGAAGAAATATGAAAAATGTTCCAGTGAATATTTCTGTCATTTACTTATTATCTCTTCAAGAATAGTTATCATATCTTTACAAAGTGTGATTCTAAAATTCGTTTAGAATTAATACATCCAGTATGCAAACATAAAAAAGGACTGATATTAAAGTCATCTACAGTTGCTTTTCTTGACTCTAATATTAGTTAATTTTTGTTATTTTACAGCAAATTTCATTTAAAGATTGGTTACTTAAGTAACAACATATGATTTACTTAAATGGCACTCAAAAGTAACTACAAGATGACAATACATTCTTGATCTTGTGCAGTGGTGCTACCACAATGAAGCGGACAAATATAGGCAAAGAAGTCCTGCACTCCAGTAAAGCAAACTTTTACCCATAAATCAAACATTATTTTAAATAATCTTGATAAAGGGAATTTTATATTTATCCATTTTTCTTCATTTTTTCGAAGTAGTTAGCAATTCAGCATAAATGACAGAATACAAACCACATAAATAATTATGAACCTGATTTGTCTTGTGTTTTCATTCATTTTAAAAGCAAATTTCATGTGAAAGGCTGGTTGCTATGGTAACAACTTATGATTTAATAAATAGAATATTGAAAACTAACACGATGAAAACAAACTGTTAGCCTACTAATATTTCTCAGTTGGTGCCAATATGTTTAAGACTACAATACTCAGTGCAAATGGGAAAGAACTCCTGTTCCTGGCAATACATTTACCTTTTACTCATAAATTTCATAATAAAAAACCTAAACAACTCAAATTTTATATCTTCCGATTTTTGTCTACGTTTAGTATGTCACTAGACAGTATCCCCCGAACATAGAACAACATTAATGATGTGTGTTGCAATTTGTTAGAGGTCTGGACTACTTGTTTCGTTATTTCGACCGGACTAACTGATTTATCCTGTTTTAAAGAATGCCGATCAGAACTTTTTTGTGCTTATTTCACATCACGATTTTTTCAACAGTAAACTGTTGCTTAATAGACAATCCTAATGTATATGTTTACATCTTTCGATTTGTTCGATAATGCTCTGCAACATATACAAATGTGATGCAAGAAACAGACTCTGGTACATTTGCTGATTCAGTTTTGGGAATCACATGAAATTTGATATTGTAGGTTAAATAAACGTCAAAAATTTACTATGACCAGCCATGATATTAAACGTAATTTATTTTGGCAGAGATACCGAATGTGACCCTACGATCGAGATAAAGGAACCAGACTACGCATGCATAAATCGGCAAGGATATCGCAAATACACTATTGCATATGCTTCTGTGTAAAGTCAGACTTAGAAACCTTGATGTCCAAACCTTATATCGTCACAGTACTTTCGGGCATGTTATTTATGTTAACAGAAATGTTAACAGCGAAGGATTGTGATCCCTTGAGCCTTTTTTGGTGCTGAACTTAGATAATGACTTCTTGCATTTCAAAATAAGTCGTGATCCTTGTCAGTGTTTGTCCGAACAAACGTTTTGTCAGTGCAATGTAATGATGAAATTGCATACCTTTAAAATGGAAAACAAGTTTTGACTAACGCTGCGTTCACAAATATCGGGGAGCTGGAGAAATTAAATTCAATTCGAAAATTTTAGTGATAGCAGAGGGGGGACTTGCTACTTTTGCTCTCTGTATGATGGGAAACTTTTATAGTTTTTGATTCCCTATTATTTTTTACATTTTCAGATTCGAAGATTTGGTAGGTGGTTCAATGAAAAACGAATAATTTTTAGATGTAATCCATTTGTTATAATGGTATTTATGATTAAACAAAACCTAAAACTATTTTGACGTGTTTTCATGAACTGTTTTTCAAAAACAATCTAAAAGTGTAAATGCTATTGAATTTTCATAAGAAATCAACAAGTAGGCTTTGTAAAAGACGGAAGCTGCAACTGTTGATAATTTTTTCCATACTTTCATGCATGTTATCAAACACATTTTCTTGCTGCTTCCCTACAGCATGCTGAAGCACATAATATTCAGTTTGTCAACACATCATATTTATGTAAACTGTATTGGTGATAACTGAACTTGAATCCAGACTGAACGTCAGTTGCCAATGATATAAATGCACATTAAATATACACAGGCTGTGTTGGCAAGCTGAGTACTTGACATTTCAATATTATGTTGCCAGTAGAACAAGAACGCAATTGAATACACTGAAAGCATATCAAAGTTAATACAGCTACTGCCATGCTTCTTCCTTAGGGTCAGTATCACTGTCACTGCATAACGGCGGTGACAGATATAGCTCTCTGTCTCCGATCAGACTGATGTAATTAATGGAGAGTTTGGGTCATATGACATTCACGACAATAAAACGTACCTGTACACACGATCAAACCCGACAGCAGCACATGGAAGGCGAGGAAACTTTACAGTTATCAAGGATCACATTCTCTTGTACAGTAACATAAAAGTAAAATTGAGAACAGTAAAGACTCTGATTAAAATGACAAAATGTGTGACTAAGTGGATTTATTTATCTTCTACCTAATTTGCCATTATTACATCATAAAATTTCAGAGAATAAAACGTCTATTTGGCGTAAGATTTTAACTGTCCAGAATTGTCAAGTTTGTAAAACTTTTAAGTAGCGCCTAAGTCCTATTATGTATGGCACTTTTGAATAAAAAATGTTTTGGTAGGTCACTGTGCAAAATGTAGCCAGTAATTCATTATTTCCATACTCTCTTCTTGATCATTGCTTAGTCGGCTTTTAAATAGATGCCATTGGCGTGGCCAGAGTCGGCTTAACTCAAGTCGGCATACACTGATAAATCCAAAACGTCCACTGATGTAATTTAAAAATAAATCAATATAAGAACTTGCCTTAGTTATATGGTTCTACGAACTGCTTTTGACAGATAGTGTCGAACATTTGCGAGAAGAACTTTAAAATACATCTTTGTTTTTTTCTGTTATTTACATACTTTTGTACGATAATTTGGCGCCTTGAATATTTTGATCATATATATTTGGGGACTTGAAGTGTTTTTCATGGTATTGAGGAGGGGGTCTGAAAAAATAACACTTGTGAACGCAGCCTAAATAATTTATTAATTAATCCATTCTTTTGTTTGTGGCCACCTGACATCTGTCTTTTGGAAAAAGCCGCTCGCAAAACCAAAGTCTTTTTTATTAGTTTCAGCCAATAAATTATCTTTTACGCTTGTATTTCAACATGTGAAGGAAATAACTTGTATGGTTGTCGATTTAATGCCTATGAAAAATGCACAAGAGAACATCACTTTTGTTGGAAACATAATTTTTCGTCATGGTCTTCGTAGTCATCATCATCCTTATCCTGTTACTCTGCTATCGTCGTCGTTTTCTCAGTTTTCTCTTCGGCAACAGAATGAACCCGCATAGAGAAGATCAATATCCACAATAGTCGTTGGTGAAATGATCAGTTGAAATGTATTTTGAAGCAAGATATATTTCAATAATAAACGTGTTTCTGATTTGTAGGCATTGGAGATCAGTTGTAGGTAAATGTAATTGTAATTACATGAAAAATCGCTAATGACCTTGAAAAACACTAGTCAATAAACCTGTTTAAAATCAGAGACACACAGATATATAGGTCATTGCAATATTTCATGGATCTTCAAAACTTGAAAAGGGTTTCGTTAGTCCTTGAATGTTCATGAAAATAATGTATCGTTCGATTATGGCAAATGATTATGAATTTATTTCCAAAGAATGAAGAAAATCCAAAGTCTGATATATAAAGTGGCACTCCCAATTGGTAACATTTATAAAACACATTTTTTAATGCCAACGGTCGATATTTGACGTGGCGACTTGCGCGCGGATCGCGATATCTCGAAAAAACAAGTCATTTCTCGAGCGTATTTTTTCACACCCAAAAGTTTTACAATCGTTTTTGATTATGACCCGAAATTCCCCGGTTTATTGTTATGCTGATTGACGATATTCTAGAGAGTCCATAATACAAGTTCGAAAGACGCAATTAATTTACCTCCTACTTACGAAGATTTTATATTCAGCATTATGCCTTTACCTCAGGTAAGTTTTTTTTAAACTTCTTTTTTGTTTCTGTAGTTTTCATTATTCTCAATCAGTTGTATAATATTTTTAACCAATACCACACAGATATCACATTTAACGTGTAAAATATTGACCGCCTCTGATGACTTCATTTAGTCGTCTGAAGTGCTGAGACAGCCTGTCGACCGAAACTAAACTCCGTTTCGTAAACATGTTTCCAATTTGAATATGCAAGAAAATGTACAGTTCAGATTCATATCACTGATATCATTTCCTACCGCGTCAAGGTAGTTTTTGCCATATTCAGTTTCAAAATGTTGAAATTCCGTCGGTGTCCATTGCCTCTGTATTGTATTATATTGAATTATCGACTCGAGTCGGCTATCCGTGCAGTGCGCTCTTAGCGAGGCAAAGATGTGTTATACTTAGGTGTGCCGACCGCGATTATCCAGGGTGTTTCCTTGATGAAATGTTAGTGTTTTAAAGTCAAATGTACTCTAAATATTTAGACAGTTTTCATGTAGAAAGAGTTAATCTGTGTTCGACCAGAATTGAGTCGCAGACCATCAATGCATCGATTATCAATGGACAAGAATGCCGAGAGGCTTCCGATAGTTTTCCCAGCGGCTATACTAGTCACCTATGCGAATTTTGGTGGAATCAGCAAACTTTGTTTTTCGTTTTTTGCCGAGTCTTATCCCACGGGGCATGACCGATCACAGACGCGAATGATATTATGGCGTACAGCAGCGTCAGGGTAGACTCGTACTCCTAGCTTAGTGACAATGGCCCGAGTGCCGAACGTTCGATGTTCGGAAGCTGAATTTAAAAATGTGTTTTAAAAATGTTACAAAGTGGGAGGGCCACTTTAATCTTAAGTATTGCAACTACGACTGTATTTGCAACAAATCCAAAAATATGAAGAAGAAAAGTTTAAATATGAAAACATCAACTCTTAATCAACTAAATTTAGCATGCAACTATTAAATAATAAACACAAAACGGAAAGATAATACCAACTTGTATATTTGTGCCAAGTACTTTCTAAGAAAATATCCTTATTTTTGAATACTATGTTCAAATCATATTTTAGACACAGCGAAAAACGTTTTCATTCCATTATCAAATATTTCAAGTCGCAACGGTCAAAACATATTCAATTTAATAGCATCTTACAATACTGTGGAGAATGGAAATACTACTAACAACATAAACACACTCCCGAGTATGTGCACTTTGTACATGGTGAGATATTGTGTCGATTAATATCGTTATAGAGGTTATTAACAGATACTTAATTTGTGTAACAACATTCAATAAAAACGTTACTGGTTACTTTATGTCCCTATTTATAAAGGAACAATATTTAAAAGAAGAATAGTTTCATTCGTTTTCACAAACGTATAGATCAATGTTACGGACAAACAAACAAATGAACGGTTACTGCATACTTGAGAGCTATTTGGAAAACTGGAAACTATAAAATAACACTCAAATTGTTCTACGTAATCATACGGACCTACAAGGGATTCAGTCATTTCAAATAGCCTTATGTTTATATTTGTTGAAATCATACGTGCATCTGTGCTGTATTACAATATTATGTGCTGGTAAACTACACGATAATTATGTTGGGGAAGCTGAAGCTTGACATGAACGGGCAACAACGTATTATTTTTGAAGCTATGTACACTACTGATAATACATTAAAACGTTCCAAATTATCAAACGGCATCTAGAAACTGTTTTAAGTAAGTGGTCATTGAAAGGGAAACAAGATTATAAATTCTGAAAACACCTCTGCTCCCTAAACATGCCGTGATCTTTAATTGAATTTCAGATGAGTGTATTGTGACTTATGTTCTGGTTGTATTGATTGGTACTCTGACGGTGTGAGTTGAGGTGAAGCTTCCTCGGGCCGTTCTTCCCTGTGTCGCTGAAGCATCATATACTTTGATCTTTGTTCAGGATACAGTTCTTGGTATTGTGGAGGATTCTGAGGTAACTGATGGAGGCTATCGTAAAGGACAACCGGCCTTGGCTGCAATGATTCGTACTTGCCAGGTATCTGTTCGTACTGACGTTCAACCAAAGAAGATATCAATTCCTTTAATGCGACTGCATGACCTTCTTTCTCGCAATTCTCATCATTCTTCAGAGCCTCCGTTATCTGTTAATGGGTCATTTGAAGAATTAATTTCTTGAAGAAATACCGATATTCTAGACAATGTGGCGTTAAGGACACGCCCTAAGTGAAAATCAGTATCCGAATCATGTTTTCCCTTCTAGAAAGGTGAAAGTGCTGACGCAGTAAAAGCTACATTTGAAACAATCTAGACCAAAATGTAAAGTATTTGCAGTACCTCATCATGGAATCCAAGAACAAATTTGATCAGCTCATCCAAGGCTGCCAGTCTGTCTGAGGAAGCACTTTGATCCTAGGCGAAAAAGTTATGGTGAGAGGAACGTAAATTGCATGTGGCATTCGTAAGCTTATTTTCTAATGAATTTAATTTTCACAAACTACAGTCGAGACCATTATTTTACGAACTCAGTTCTTGGCGTCATTTTTTGTTGCAAGAGTTGTTAGTTGCACTATTATCATTATTTACCCGCATATAATAATGTAGAATGACCGTCATTGCTTTCAGACAGGCTTATATAATTTTTATTGAGAAGAAATAAAGCAAATGCGATGTGAATATGTTATCGATGGCACTTGAAGAGTCGGCATAGGATATATATATATATATATATATATATATATATATATATATATATATATATATATAAGAACACACTTTCCATAACCGTTGCGTTTTTATCGTTGCAATCCTTCAAGTCAGCATCGTCACAAGATAGTAACCATGTGTAAAGTTTCGTATTTCTGTTCTCGTTTTCGTGTTCCTAATAACAAAATGCTCTTTAGATGAAACTAAATAAATATTTCTTAAATAAATATCACAAACCTGTGAATGTGAATGCTCTTCCACATATTGCTTGAGGGTGCCCTCACTGACACTTGGTAAAGCCTTTATATCATCAAAAAACTGTTGTAACTGTGTCTTAAATGTTGATACTTCTTCGTACAGCTCATCAGTTTCTGAATGGGAGTTCTTAGAGAAAAAACGGCATGTGGCTACAAAGTTAATTCACATCTTACATATCTGCATGTCTGCAACACATTTGGGTTTGACTGTTTTTTCTCCTTATAAATACTAGCACATTGACTGTAAAAATTTTAGAAGTACAAATAAGACATTGTTTTGTAATATGATGTGGGATTAAGGCATCAAGCATCACTGCTGATGAAAGTTATACTTACAGTGGTTTCGGAGCAGATCTCAATGAAGGCCTGTGCTACACCTTCAAGACCCCTCTTTACATCGTTCGTTGGCTTAATGTCAAGCACATACTGAGGTGACCGCAATATCTTGGCCCATGGACCTAAATGTAAGCTGTAGCAAAAATAAGCATTATGCGTCTTTTGTATTCAATTTGAAAACTACAGAGTACAAAAGCATGTTTACATAGGCTAAATAAACATACAATATTGGAACTACGACGGTGTGCAATCGAGCGAGAAGCGAGAATCTTAGGCGATTAATCTCAACGCTTTGATCAGACCAATCAATGGAGAACAGAAAACAAAATTAAATTGTCTTTCTCCATTAAATATCATCAACAAATATATTGTGCAATTATCAGCATTGTAAAGGAAAAATATATGCTATTTGAGATGCTTCAAGTGATAAGATTAAGTTAACAATGTGGTATATCCTACCTGTCACATTTCCACGATCGAGTTACATTTCCATCACTGATACCATGTTTCTCAGCTATGCTATCCAGCATATCAAACATAAACTTGATTGGAGCAGGAAAGTGAGAGTGGTGTTGTTCGTCCAACGTCAACATGTTCGCAAAGACCGTGTGCACCTTATCTCTCGTTGAACCCTATTGTGACATGAATTGACACTATTTTATTGCATAGAATACCCGTCTACAATTAACTTGTGCAAATTATTCATATAAGACTCGAACATAGATTAAACTTCCTATAATATCAATTTTTTTTGTCAATGTGTCCGGTAATGCATTTTTCTTTTGGATTTAGGTCACATACAAAACTCAAATTTGATTTTTAAGTTACGCTAGAAAAATGTAGAAAGGATTGTTTTTCAAAGATTTAGAGTGCATGAAGCATGCAATAAATTCTCTGTAGAGCAGATTTGGCCTTCATTAACCTCGCTCAACCTTGCGTTTAACAGTCCTGATTTACGAGTCCTCCGATAAAGAGCTCTTCCGCTGTTCGATTGCAGTCTACCAGAAGCGTATTCGATTACTTGAATTAGTGTCGATAATGTAAGTTACCGTGAGCATTTGCCGAGGTTCTTTATCAGCCTGTGTCGTCATGGCAAGAAATAGCTCGTAGATGGATTCACCAAGACAAGTCTGTAAATAAAAGTGTTGCATAAACGTTGGTGTCATAGTAATATAATTTTTAATAATGATGATGTAATATAGTACTCGACAGCAAACACACACAACACAAACAACACACAAATAAACAAGGCCCCAGATTTCATAACCATATATATATATATATATATATATATATATATATATATATATATATATATATTATATAATGTATAATTAAAATATTTTGAAAAATACAAAATACAGTGATTTATCTGATTTTATTAATTCATATATCGATTGTGAAAATGAACAATTTCGTGACCACCCCTTTCTCGTCACACAAACGTTAAATTTCTCAACATATTACCGACTCGCTCTTGCATTCATCTCTTTCTATAGCTATATACTGTACAAAGATTATATCATCGGTATAAATAGTCTTTTACGGACATAAATATTACCTTTATGTAAGAATACAATGTAATTGCAAACCAAGCATTCAAAATAGATTCCATTATAGTGTCGCCCCTATCAAGAAAGGAGTAAATTGATTAGTAAAATTTTATTATAATTTCTGTATCTCAAGTCTAGCAAATGACTGATTAAGGTGACTCAGTGTAAGTGATTTGTGATGAGTATTGCTCTGAAAAATACAACGAGACACAAAAATTGCGTTGAAGAGAGAATGTTGTTGTATTTCGATAGAACATGTGATTGCTACCTGTTAAGCATAGACTTTGTCTTCTTTGTTCGTTCAGCCTTGATTACAGCATCAGCAAACAGTTCTTTCAAAATTCTGTGAGGTAATTTGAAAAACAAATATTAGGCACGCACGTTTGTTTCTGTGTTTCTTTGTGTCTGTTTGTGACATTTCCTATCTGTGATTACGAAAGGTGGTCAATGCTGAAGGACGGTAAGTCTTGAAACACACTCACAAAAGAACAAGATGTTATCTACTGTATTACTTCACAATGAGAGTAAATTGCCGCAAGCCTCTTCACGGAGTCATTTCACTTTAAACCTTTATAAGTGCTCGTATCTGTCCACTGCAAGCCCTACTTTCTCTATTATTTGGTACTAATAATCAACAAAACTTCATGAACATAGAAGATTCATGGCTAAAGGTATAATAGGCGTCAATTGTGAAAGCCAGTTTCCGAGTGGGGTGCGGTGATTGACAAAGTTACGTTGAGAATATTCTTCGAATAGGTATTAGTGTACATTAGTCCCGGGTGTTGGTACAGGCTATGACGAAGTAAAATGCTTAAAGTTTAAGGCAACATTCTCGATTTTATCAAATTTTGTAATACGGTGATATGATGGTTTGCGTGCTGTGTCGTGTCATGTTATGTTTTGTATTATACACAATACTCACTCGGGTAGGTAAATCTTAGTCTTCTCGTGAAGAGCTATTGTTAGGAGATGTCCAAAGGCCTTTCTGGAGACAGTAAATTAATAAAACGTAGACGTTAGCTAAGATTTGATATGATCGTAGCGATAATAAAACGCTTCCGACTGCATGTCTGAGCTAACCCAAACTAACCCATATATGTAGAAACTGGATTAAGGACAGACACTCAGTGACGAAGAAAAACATTGACATACACTGTAGCTGACCTTAGTACAATAACATTTGAGACATGACTTACTTTTGATCGTTCGCCATTCTCCTTTGTTGTTCCAGAGTGCGGATTAACACAAGGCAGAAGAACTTGTTCATGAGCAGAGAGTTAAACTTTTCTAGATCCATTTTACGATTAGTATTACTCTATAAAAATAAGTCCATTTTATTAAGTTTGATCAGTGCGCACGTTAGGTGCCTTGGTTTGGTAAATGATACGACTCGAAACATAAGAGTTAAAACGCAACGATTTGTGTGACTTCACAATAGTGTATTTTACGTATGGGATATTGTGCATATCATATCAGATGAAGAAAAAAATCGCTTTAAAATTAATTGCATTAAAAATGTGTAGATTCAGATACGGTGCGCAAACGTACTAGGCTTATAAGTCATGTAGGATGGTTTGATAATCGACCTAAGTTTGAAGAGTTTTGGATCAGCAAGGAAAGTCTAATGAACTACCTGAAAATAAGTCCATTACATTCAATAAGTCAAGTCTGCCATGCGATCTCAATTTTTATATTTCCTTTATTAAATTGAGAAACAAGGTTTCAATAAACGGTAAATATTGTTGTCCCATACATCGGCAACACCTTCAGTTGCAGTTTCATGGAATAGTAACTAAGGACAGAGCATAGAGATTGTCGCATCATCTGACAATGAATTTCCCCTTTCTGTCCGCATCAATCAACACGTATTTTTCATTTTGAGTCCGTTGCAAAATTATACGAACATTTCATTAATAATGTTATCTACGTCTTTCAATGAACTCTGCGAAAAGTACCGTAAAATTGCCGTTACATATGTCGACGCGGCCCAGAGGATGAGTAGAGAGACGCAATCCTTACATACCCTGGTAGAGTAATACCAAAATATTTTAACACAAGCTTCAGTCACTTCTTTATGGTGCGAATAATGAAAACATAACACATAAGAAGGAAAGCACGGGAACACGTTTTATGGAAAAAATGAACATAGAGAAATTTCCAGGTGTTTATTTATTGAACTTACGTTTAAATTTTCGAGTCCTTGTTGACCAGTGTGTAGATCATATACCATATTTGCAGTATATTTACGGTAGTCTGAGAACGGAAGATTTAAATCTAGACAGAGGAAATAAGATATGTTTTATTGTTAGGAATATTGCAATTGTAACATTATTGAAATCCTTAGTCTACAATATATCAAATCATGAAAAGGCAATCAAAACAATACCCAGATTGCCTGTTTAATCGATTTGCAATAATATATTGCTGGTTTATCTTCTTACACTCCCACACTCAGGTTAACACCTGTAATTCAGCTTCATTGTCTTTGACATACAGCAAGTAAATATAGGTGAATTGACGAACTCAAATCACTATTCGAGGAGAGAATATTGATGTTCACTTCATTATATGCCACAAAGGTTTTAATATCTGTAGGCCACGTTTATCGGTGTTTGACAGTATGGATGAAATAGTTAAATATTTGAACGACATGTAATATTTCTGATTTGCCCTGCTTTGATATGATTTGCAACCCCGGCAAAATGTATCAACTTCAGCAAACAGACGTAAAGAGACCTGAAGTCAGTATTATCTTGGGTGAACATCAGTGGCTCATTTCACGTATATTAGCCCAACTTGAATTTCCATTTATCCATCAATATAGTTACAAATTAAAACTGCAATGATATGGCAACTCTTTCGGATCAAGTCTTGCTGTGTCCTGAAGAATATGGTCCTTACCCGGGCCCGCTCTCATTGCCATAACCATTGTTTGCAATCTGTCTTCAGTTTCTGCTATCTGTCTGTCCAACTCTCTGTTTCTGAGATAACATACTATAACGATCACAATTGTAACAACGACCAACAGCACAAAGGCGGCAACTAGACCTCCGATGAGCCCGAACGGCATAGCCTCACTGATGATAGGATATTTTAGATAGCCGATGAAGAATTCTAAATTTCCGACTTCTACCTAAATAAAGAATAAATGGATTTACATCCAACAAATGCAGTTGGCAAATCACAGAACATTTTGTAGGAACTTTGTTTGCAATAGCACGATCAAACAAAATATCACAAATAAGACTACAAGCACAAACCTGATAAGTGGATTGGCAAATCTGAAATACTAACTGTTCAGGGTTACTTTGGGGGAAGTTTTCAACTGATAAAATCTCAAATTGCTGGTGCAGTGATATTCATTAGATATCTTCTTACTGTTCATTGGACTCTCATAATAAAAATGTCAACTTTCAAAAATATAATATCTGTCCTGGATAGGAAAGCTTAATCTGTGTAAGTGATCGAACGTGGACTAAACTGTCGAATACAGAGTTTTGTGAAAATCATTATATTACTATCTTAACATTTTTCGTCTTATAACAGGATATAAAAAGTTCCTGTCCTCGCGCTTTCTTGAAAGGATATTGTAACCTATATGTACTCGACTCAGAACGTTAACATAAAGTACATTGTTAGCAATTATTGCCTAACTTACTATAACGACTGGAAGACCATTCTCTGTTGGACTTCCACTTTTGTTCACACCTTTAGGTTCATCATCCGGTGGAATACAGTTTAGTTGGACGTCCGACAAACTGACGACCCTGCATTCTTCTTGTCCAATGGTGACTATTACTTCTCTTTCAGTACTGGCTAAATTCAAGCTTTTACCCTGCAAAGTATAGCAAGAAGACATGTTTGGAATTCAATTATTCGACCTAACAGTGTTTTGTGTGGCAATGTGCCACACAAAACACATAATTTAATGATTTGCTTTTGATATCGTCTGTACCAACGTGATGACATTTTCCTGTTATATAAATGTACTTTATTCAGTCTAATCTCTTTGTCGGAAATTCATGATCATTTTACTTCTTTAGATCTTTTCAGGAAACTGTATGATGTCATAATCGAAGTATTTTTGCGATAAAGGTATTGAGTCAAACAACCCGTTTGCACTACTAGAGTCCTTTCTTTTTGGTTTAAGGGCGACTTTCATCTTTTCTGATATCTTATTGAATTCATGTTCTTCGTATAATATAAGAATGGTGCTGAAACCCCTTTCCGAGAGTATGCAGATTATGGACTCTGAGTCTTAAAAATTCTTATTTCTATATTAAAAGTCACGTGGCTTCAAACTGCATGGCTTCAAACATACAATATATATATGAAAGATAAAGGAATTCATCTAATCATAAACATCAATAAAATTATTGCAATAATAATGTAACGCACAATTTGCATGTAAAAATTACCGTTCATATCTGGCACCCTACGAAACCATCGTATCAAATTCTTATGTCAGTTCATCAAATGAGGATTAAACCAAAGTTGTAAACACCTTACTGAAATTAAGCTTTTTGTGGAAGCATGCTGGTAAAACATGAGTAGTGTCTTTGTCGACAGTGTCTGTTTTGTATGCAAATCGCCGTGCAAATAACCTAAGGTGTTTAGTTAATAATATTCGTCTCTGGGATTATATCAATAAGGAGTCAATGAGACGTTAATGACCGCTAAATGTGTTAACCTGTATGTGAGTTGAAACACGTTTTGGGAACCAATATGTCATCTCCGAATGAAAGATTGAAAAATTTTTAAGACAGTCAGTCTATCGCAGCCATAGTTCATAAACTGGGAAGAGCTTTATGTATATATTCATTCGCGAAATTTGTTTAACATACCCGAACAACCAATTGCCCTCCTTGATGTTCTCTGATATTTCCTTCTTCTGGAAATGGGTAATATTCTGGATCAACTACGATCTCAAAATCAAAGTCAAGTTGCCTGACTTCCTCCACAGCGTCCATTATAAATCCCACAGTAACCTCGTTATCACCACTGTTTTGATTATTCCGCAGTGACGTTGAAATGTCGACAGACGGTGAGATGCAATCCATTTCGCTGAATGAGCGGACGTCACATGGCTGCTCCTACATATATTTTTAAAAACAGATATTTCATGGACATCTAAAATTTTCTTCTTCAAGTTAGACCATTACGAAATTATCAATGCTATGTTCCATGACTATGAATATTCTTCCAAAATTGTGTGAAGCATTTCCGCTGGAAAATCAGTGACATTGACAAGTGTTCTCTCTGCGAGGTTTCTGAGACGCATGAGCATTTGTTTGTGAATTGTCAAAGAATTGGAGAATTTTAGGACCGTCTTTAAATTATATTTTGTACATTAGATATTAAGTTCAATATTAGCTATCAAATCATTGTTTTTAAGTTTCAAGCCCCTTCTTAACTTGCCTTTATTTGATTCATAAATTGCATTGTTACAATAGCAAAATATTGTGTTTTCTCTTAACGGGCAAACTTCAAGAACGATGCAAATTGCTCCAGATCAAAAATGTGCTTCGGTTTCTTTTATAAGTATCTACTCTACTTGTATCATATTGAGATAATTTTTGGATAAACCTTTTGTCCTAAGACTCGAGTCTTTTCATTAATCTGAAGATTTATTCGACAACTGTTAAACATCTGTTATTCAAATCTTTTCGGGCAATTGCCTCGGATTGTAACATTTCCTTTTGAACCCTGTATCGAACTCTAATTAGTAAATAAACATATAGTTATATAAAAAATATATGCCATTAAAGGCCCAATAGATGTATCTTTTATTTATTTTTATTTTTCTTTACTTCCAAACAAAACAAGTTAGTGGTAATGTACTGATTGAGGGGTGTTTATACAAGTGTAATAAACTGTCCACTGGGACTGCATGTGCAATTTTGAGCAAGATAGATAATAAACGTTTGCCCAAACATAAAATGGCGCCCTCATGCAAATAAAGCAAAAGCACTGTTCGTCATGCAGATATGCATTGGAATCTTCACAGAGCCAACAGAGAAGTCAAATATAATGCATAGTGCTGAATGTTTTCCGCTTGGACGTCATATGCTTTGTCTTCTTTGTAATATTTAACCTTTTTTTAAAAAATGGCGTGAAATCAAAATAATGGTTAAAATTTAAATTCACCTGTCCAAGTTTCCAGTAGTGAAGGAGTATATCCTCTAAATTTGTAGAATTCAAAGAAAACCAGTGAAAATTGAAAGCCTTTTCAGGTCAACCACAAAATTTTCTCACCTTCATCAAATATCATTAATACTTTTTTTTTACTCTGACTTTTTTTACTCTGCAAAATTTTTCATCTTTTTTAACTATGTACGTTAACCTAATTTGTTTGTTTTAACACTTTAATTTTGTCATGCTTTATTGATATTTTATCGATTTTAAATGTGTAAAGCGCACTAAGATGTATGTGTAGTACGCTTTTAAAGAATTATTATTATTATTATTATTATTATTATTATTATTATTACAAGTTTAGGGGCTATAAGTATTATATAGAAATCTAATAACAGTTCATTGAAGCTGTGTGGGAATTCTGAAAATGAAGTGTTGTATATTTTTATTTTGTCAATAGGGGTGCCTTCCAATTGTTTTACGTGCAGCGCAGAATTATGCATCATACTGTACGGCGAGAGGGGTATATCATGATTAAGCCAAGGGGTAACTAAACGCTTGTCGGAAAAGTGACACTAAGCAGTTTACGCGATACCAGCAGGCCTAGACTTTTAACTTTTGTGCGAACTTTACGGATACACGTTCAATCGGTTCAATTTAATTTTGTTTTTAGTTTTCTTCCATCAAAAGTCACGACTATGAAAAAGATTTCCAATATAAATTAAAAATCTCTCTCTCTCTATTTTCCATACAGTAGGGGTAACATTAAAAGTTCATTATATAAATCTAACTTAATTGCTTAATGTAGGTCTCAGACCCCCCAACCCCAACTCTAACTTAACTGACCTAAAATTGAAAAACATTTTAGACACGTATCCTGTACTAATTCTTTCATAAACGTAGGCCTACCAATGTACAATGGATTCATTCTGATACTTTAAGACTTATTCAGACTTACTTCGTAAGCGTCATATCGGTATTGCAGAATAAAACATTTTTCTGCATTTCGCATGTTTCGCCCTGGCAGTGTAGTCTGGCAGAAACCCTGCGATTCGCGTTTTCTCTGTCGGAACACGCGCGCGCCCTTCAGAGACGCGACGCGAATCCCAGAGCATGCGCAATTGAGAGTGCGTGGCGTGACCGCAGAACGTCTCCGATCTTGCGCTACAGTGTCGTTGACCTTTAAAAATGATGGAATGGTGACAGAAACTGGAATTACTGCATAGAATACTTTTCAGGATATCACATGTGAGTGTCTAAGGTACCAAGTAGGACGTTTAGGAAATCCTTTCAGAAACTTCACGCCGCCTGTGGCCATTTTGTGGAGTATAAGCTTATAGGCTTACGTAACTGCAGCGTAAACAGTATTTCTACTGTACATACTGCCGGAACATATATGATGGAAATGTTTGCTATCATGTCGTTCCATTATTCAGATGGAAATGCCGCCCTCTACTCCAAACTTTGAAAAAAACAGGGTGACAGATTTTGGAATGCTAACTCTTGTATAACAATGACGTAATTTAATGGGAAGACATTTGTATTCGAGCACGGCTACAGTACAGATTTTGATTCGAGAACTCTCACCATGTCGGATTCACTGAAACAGTTAGTTGTATGCTCAACAATCCAGAGGGTGAGTCGAACTTTTTCCTATGTCCATGTAGAACTTGTGCAAAAATAAGCGAATCCACATGCAGGCCTTTGGCGAATCAATAAATGCGTTTTTCACCAAGCTGAAAGGTGGAAAGATTAATTATTTTGTAGCACGTCAGTAGTTTGATATGACTAACGCCTTTCACAATAATACTGGCTATTCTATTGAGCATCGTGCTACAGGTCAAAATCTTATTCCTCAGGTTGATATACATATGTAGAGATTTTTATAGAAACTATTCCATAGCTATTTACATTTCTTTATCACTTTTTGCGGTTTTGCGGTTTCCTGTTTTTTGTTAGCCGATTAGCCGGCACATGCCAAAACGACTAGTCTTTGTGGTTTTCTATAATTTTGAGTTGGCACGCGCAAAAACGATTAGTCTATTGCTCTAGTATTTCTGGGCACGTTTAGTCTCACTGTTTACTTCCGGTTGGTTAGCAACTGCAGTTTAATTGACAGCCGATTCTTTATATTTAGGGTAAATTGTTGCAATAAGTGTTTCCTACGACGTTCGCACAAGTGAGAGCTCTATACTATGTCAAGTAGGGAAGTATTAAACTTGATATCTTGTAATATTCCCCCCTTGTCTTGGCCTGCTGGGTTTTTAAAAAGTGTTTAAAGGTATACAGGCACCATGTTCAAATTAAGCCGTTGCAACCATGAAAAGGGATCTAGCTGGTCATAGAGTCAATTGGGTCACGCCAGGTCACACTAAAATAATGCACCACTACTAGTACATGGTCATAATTTTACTATAGTTAAACAATCAGAAATAATTTGTCTTCATTATTCTTCCTGGAATGAGACAAAGAAATCATTAATTGTCAATCCATAAAATAAATAAGTACCAGTGAATCTTGGGTGCTAAGGGGAATTGGGTTCACAAAATTAATTTGAGATACTAGTAGAATTAATTTTATCACATAAAATTAATTTGAAGGCATAAACTTAATTCGATGAATGCGAAGTTAGTAATATAATACATAGCACTTATTTGAGATGACTGCATGGAACAATATTAAAAATGCTTGAAAAATTATTTCTGGTCTATATGAAATTAATTCTAACACACTAAAATTAACGGAAAACATAATTTTGACCAGAATGGCCCCAATATACATTATCTTTATTATTATACACTGCGTCTGCAATCTTTGGAGTTTTCTTCGTACAGTAAATTTCGGTATCAGAGGACGCAGAGTCCAATAACTTTGCCGCGGAGTACAATAACTTTTGGTGTTATTGGACGCTATTTGACCTTTGACCTCAAAACACCATTACGTCAATGCGGGGAAATACTTCTAAACATTGGGTACTTCACAACGTTAGTAGTGGTGAATCAAAAGCCTGTGAATTCGGGTGAAATTATGCTGCCGGCCTACAATTTCTCACACGTACACTGTGCTGCGCGGGTTTGAAATTTCGTTCTGTGCGCGTTCTCAGTTTGCTCGCGATCGCTCAGTGCAGTGCGGGACGGTCATCCCCCAAAAAGCTTTAATTTTGATTTTTTGGAGGTAAAATTGGATTAAAAAAGGTGTATAATAATGAGGTTATTCCCAAAATACCGAGATTTATGTCCGAGTACATTTTAATAGAAATAATGAAAAAAGGATCATTTTCAATGCCAAAATAGTTACTATGGCAACTTGAAACATTAAAATAAGTCTGGTTTTTGTGTTCTCTGACCCGAATTCCTCCACTAGATAATTTTCATATCAATCAAAGTAACTTTTCATGGGATATTAGAAAAATTGATATTTTCAACCCCTAAAATGGTTACCATGGAAACATGGGGCAGTGAAATCGATATCATATTTGGTCTTTTCGACCCAAAATACCCTAACTGTGAAATTTTCAGAGGAAATTGAACCTATTATTATTCGCGTTATTATTTCTATATAATACTTATATTAATTATTATTATTATTATTATTATTGAATATCCACTATATAGATAATTGTATGTTTAACTGTCAGTTTTGCGGAGTGATGATGGTCACTTACCGATACAAACGGTCTTCCAGCTGTAATCAACATTCTAGGCTGCCTTATTGATGTCAAATACGTACCAGTGACGTTGATTCTACGACCACCACTATAATATAACAATCATTACAAAAAACGGAAATGGAATTTAAATAAAATAAACAAAATAACTAAACTTAGTCATACGTCACATTGTCAGCAATGCGCCGTTACAAAACACATTCTATGAAATGAAAAACGAAATAAATGCCCTAAGGATTTTAAATTCAAAAAAGTAAACGATGCTCTCATCAAAATACAAAGAAACGACTGTTCCTGTCATATTGAATCCTGAAACGTGTCAGTATTGCTTCCCCACACGTTAAGCAGACGGAAAATGCATCTAACGAAAGCCTGCTGAGTAACTTCAACACGTTTATATGTGTGATACTGTTACATCCCTTCCTTTTATGGTCTCTGGCTTGAGTTACAAGTCTAACCAAATTGTCGGTTGTAAGCACCACGTTCGATATGTATTACTAAACTGAAATGGTGAAGACTGAACTTCTACATTCAAAACTCGTCCTTTTGCTTAATGTATTGTAAGTATACAACTGAAATAGTTTCCATATCAGCATATTATGATAATTAAATAATTACGTCTACAGCCTAAATGAAGTAAAGATACGTCGGAAAATGTTAAACGACTGTCAAACAGAATGAGATTAGCTTTCAACTTAAACATTGAGTCAAAGTCAACCTACGGTCATTTCTAATGCTTTTAGCATCTGTTAAAACTACACATCGCGCAAGGCATGACAGACGGTTACTTTAAGATTTAGAGTGTAAACAGATTAGTGAATTACAGGAAGATACATGACAATCCTGACGGGTGTAGCATGCTAACAGGGTACGCTTACCCATATCGGACACCTGATACCACCACCAACTATCAGTGGTTCAGGATGGTCTTACTTAAATTTGTACATCTCAAATGTCCCATGGACACGGTAATGTATTACCTTGAAAGGAAATGATTATTGGGCCAGTTTAATGTCATAATACAGTAGGCAAAGTTGTTTACTGCAGGTAAACTTAAGAATTCTAAATCATCGGAATCATCGGGGTTGGGTAACGCTTTACAGTACATGAATTAATTTCCCGAATATATTGGCCGGGCGCTCGAAGGAGTATGGTATGTTGAAACTAAAGCAATAGGATGCCGCATTTTTTAATGAATTCAGCGCTCTAAGGGCCAAAGTTGTAAAATTTATGATATTCTAAAATTTACAATCAAGTTACAATGAGCGAAATTTCTAATATTTTGAAAATTACCTTTGTATAATATACTTCTTCTTTTTTTGCTAAATACAGGATGAGTTTCTGTTACCCAATGGTGTAACTTTGCTGTTAAAAGTGTAAAATAAAGTTACTCGCCTTATCATACTGGTAGACGGATAAATATCTGTCACTGTCGGGTCTTCAGTAAAGGCGAATTTCTTGCTTTCTGGTGCTAACCGTTCAGAGCCATCAAAATACATCGACAGTTTAGCAGAATCTGTAACGTTTGCACTACTTGTGTTGCAAAACACTAACGTTTCGTTGAATGCATCTACCGTCCTAAAATTGAAGAAAAACTATTGTATCACGAGGAAAAGGCCGTAGGGTATCTTCTTTGTCAATCATTGTTTTTCTAAATTGCTGATTGATAAGATAAATTTGGACCCTCTTGGGGATAATGCCACAGCTTCCGGAGTAAAGCAATTGCTTGACAGCTTGTCATCTGTGCTCTCTATGATGATGGCCCTAAACGGTCTGGCAGAGCCTAACCCATAACTAAATTAAATACAACAATCGGTAGACAAACTATATATTTCTAGCATCAACCGTCTGTATATCAAAATATCGCACTGTATATTATTGCTTGCCGGGATAACACAGATGAAAAATTTTCTCTTCGAAACTGTTTTTAAATTTATCTTACCTATTTATCAGACAAGATGATCCGCTGAAATATGCTTCAATGATTCTGCCAGCATTGACGTATTGTCCATGTAGAGCCACGATTGTGCCACCAGACTTTGGGCCAAGTTTTGGAGTGAAGTCGAGTACATTGGGGTCCTAATAAAAACATTTTAAAGAAATTCTAAGTTTCTTAAATACGAAATTATAATAAATAGATCACGATCACATCAAAATTTAAATGTAGAAGCCTATAGCAATAGGATGAATCTCTTGATAGCTAACTTACCCTGAACACGAACTGTTCATTATAATATGCCTCCTGTTGGTCACCGTTATTAGCAATAACCTTCACTACAACATTACCATTATAATCAGATACAGATGCACTGGTTTTACATTCAAGTCTGCATTGACAGAAAAAATAATCTACATGTAGAAATTCAGCCTGTGGAAGAATGATGCTTATACGGTATTAACCCCTGTGTATTTCAATAAAAACCCATTTGACCGAATTGACTTTGCAAACTTGTCTTTCCCATGTCATTTTGTTTACCACATTGATGAAGATTTTTTTACATAGATGTAGTGAGAGAATCAGTTTACGCAGGTCTTGTTCTGTCTTCAATCATAAATTTCTAAATAACACATAGAACTATTGCCATGTAGCAGACTATGATATAACTATAACCACGATATCATTTAAGGGTTTCATCAACGATTGCGTGTTACATGCACAAAAACAACAGTTTGTTAACAAATAAGTTGTGTCTGCCTGATAAATAAAAAAGAAAACGTAAGACATAAGGCTCGTACTTTTTTGACACGTTGTACTTGTGTGGTAAATGGTCACAGGGAACATTGGCCACTGTGACACTGACTATGTCCGATGCTTGTTTCCCCAAGTCTGTGCCCTGTAAAATAATGACTGTATTCCCTTCGAACGGACCTGAAAGCGGCCAAACCTGTGTAAACAAACAGTTGCACGTTCTAATTAAGCTTTGCAAACTATAATTTATTGTAATTTAACCAGGTAGAAGAAGATTCTGCAATTTCTCTTTCGGCAACGAACTCGCACAGTATTGTAATTACGCACCTATCAAGAGAGAAATGTAAAGGTACTTAAAGGTATACATTCACCTGTAATCTAAATATGCCCATATATGGTCAAATTGGTGTTCCTTGGTATTCAAAATGCCCATGTGAGGGCGCTGTTTTTAAAACGCGGCCACCCGCTTAAAATCTGTGATTGGTCAGATTTTCTCTTTCCATGGTAACTGGCAAAATTGGAACAGGTGACCGTATACCTTTAAAATGTAAATGTACTTACGATCAAATGTCAAATCCTGACCTACAATATGATACCTCGCTATACATTACCGTTATTAGTATTCTTAAAACACACGATAAAGTATTCTATGGTTTCCTTCATATGTTCTTCCAAAAGCCAGGTATTACCGCTTCAGCATATTTTAGATTACAGATGGTATATTCTAAATAAGTTCACCCTTTTCATATACTACAGATTTAATATTTGGAGATTCTGTTCTGAATATCTCAAAAATTAAGATTATTATTATTACGAATCAACGAATATTCCATGGAGTGTAACATTGTGTTTTATAGAGTCCGTCTGTACAAGACTTTTTATGGAGCAGTTCTTCGAGCTGCTTCAATAAGACAATAGTAATGGGACAAAACAACAATGGTCACCGCGTGCTTATGATATCAGATGTACTATGATCGTGGCCTGAAGGGAATCATGAATATTGATCTTGAATGGAAGCAAACTTTACCTGATCGTCCTTTGCTTTGCGGACGTGGATCGTTCAAGGAGTTGGCTACATGAGACATATCTCTTATGAAAGGTGATCCATGATTACAGTGCACATACCTGTGTGATTGACGGTGGATCACAGTTATTCGCTGTACCAAAACCCCACCAATCGGAAACGCAGAGTTCTTCAACTTCACATTTCTTGCTTTGTCCACACCAACCACACTCCAGTTGCAGCCTCGTAGTTATATTCGACAAACACTCACTGCAGTCTCGGCGATTCGCTGAACAGTTATACAGTGTCACTGGAGGGGATATGAAACGTGAAAGTCTTAAATCTAAGACAAGTAAATTTAACTGAAGTAGTACCATTTGAAGCGAACCTGACAGAATATCTTCGACTTCAAGTGATGCTAGCCGTTATAAGGCAAGCGGAAGATTTATGATGATTTTTTCTGTACAAAATTATTTATAACCTCCTTTTCTGTATATTTTTAAAAAAGTATATTTTATATTAAATACTTTAATGGTAACTGTTTTATTGACGCCGCCATAACGAGTACTGGAAGATTAAAGTTTTGTCCACTTATTAAGAAAATGTTGTAGTGTAACATGGTAATTGTGTCACTTTGTATAGAGTTGTGAGTATACATTTTTGTAAAATAGAACGTTGTACATGAATTTTTTATTCGAACCAGCAGTCAGCTTAAGTAAATTAGTTTAAACGCACGTCGTTTTTTTATTTTATTTCTACGATTTGCATGACAAGTGAGAACATATTTACGATTTTTTTTCAAAAAACAGTTGAAGCATGTAATATCGTATAAATTGGATTATGTGAGATGTTTGCATAGCCGACGTACACTTGACAAAATGCCGTGTAAGATCCTCAATGTGAACGAATTCAGTGAAATGCTACAGATACTCAGGAATTACAACGTTACCTGTATATCCATACATATCATCGACTACATGATGGCCATTCCATTTCAGGATGAGATGAACTGGCATTTCTTGGACTAGAGACTTGTAGGTATACTGAATATTGAGAGGTGCTAGTAATTAATGTCACAAAGTACAAACGGATGCCATAGCAAGGTACGATTGTATGAGAGTTCACATCTAAGTCAATAGAAGATGGCTCGTACTGATTATATACCTAGTAAAGTCACACCTGAAGCGTATGTTGTTACACGGTATGGGTGTTTTATTACAGTATCTTACTAAAAAATTGATAAACTTGAAATTGAATGGACGTTATGTATTCATTCCATTCTTACTTACACTCTACCGTTATTTGGCCATACAATCATAGCTCCGGTCCTTATTTTTATTTATAAGCAAACGCTTTTACAATACCAAGTTCGTAAGCGACGTTACTGCTCGACAGATTTTCAGTATTCGATTTAACTTGATAATCAACTATTACGTTCAAATACCTTTCTAATGCTGCATGTCACTGATGTTTCATTGTGTCTGGTCGCTGCACTAGTTTCGAATTCACCTTCAACTATCAGAACACATTCGTAACCTTGAAGATGCTGGTAATATACAGAAGTTGTTTATTATTTGTGGCTAAGGATTTCTATCGATCGAGACATAAGGTCAAATTTCGACGCACTTGCTGTTTAAGGCATGTATGTAGTCATTAATATCACAGCTATACAATATTTTAAAATTATGTTTGTGCCTCTTTGTCGTGAATGACAATAAGATCGATATTTAAATCCGACGATTAAACCTCAGATTATTTCGAAAAGGATCAGACTTAGCTTCGCTGAAATGCTTTCTATTGGAGTTTTTATCATGTTAATATTTGTAGATACCACGCTTTATATCAAAGTATGTACAATATGTACAAAATAGATATTTACCTTATTATCATATATATTTACTGTGTCAACTTGGATCTCTGTAGGAACGCCGACTGAAATCAAAACTTCTCCATTTTGCATTTGCAGTTGAGGACAGAATGACTGGCCGGCGATGTTGCTGTCATTGAACAGGTTCTAGCAATACCAGGATGCACATAGGTAATTTCGTTACATATTCTGTCACATTAAAGCTGCAAATTCATTTTAAGCGTAAGAAATATAAGAACCTTTTTTCATTGCACATGCATTTTTAATAGAAAGCAAAATACCATTTATGGTTTATCAAGCAACTGAAGAATTAATTTCGTCTTGTTTATGACGATGAAAAAACTTTTGCCTCCGCGAAATAATTTAAGTGTTATCAAATACTGCATTGCTAAAATCTCTTCCAACTAACGTTACCAGCTACCAATTCCACACTTTCAGCCACAAGATTACGTAGAGACAGCACAGCAACTTCAAGAATTTAACTTACATTTTCCCCAACTACAATTGACGTGGAATCATCCATTGGACAGCTAGTTAGATAATGTGTACATCTGTTCCCATACACACACCAGTTACAACTCCAGTTACTGCTCACACACGAGCTGCATCTAAAGAAGGGTTTTAAAGGAACTGTTCACATGTGTTTGTACAGATCTGATATATAAATTAACAAAGACATACACACACATTGTAAAACTAGTTTAGGGATTATCCATTAACATAACAGTTTAACTACATTATTGTTCTTTCCATATATATTTAGACTGGAAATTTTCCCGAGTAAATTAATTTTTAAAATGCTCATTAAGAAGCTGCATTTTGTTATCCCGGGATTTACCATACCAGAAAACACATACAAAAATAGCCTATATTCACATCAATTGTATATTAGTTTTTACAACATTGTGCTAAAATGATCATTTCCAATTAAAATATACGATGTATACACTCTTTGTTTTGTGTCCAATCTAACTACTGATATTACTTTAACAACAACAAATACTTACGATTTATGCTCACTACAGTCATAAATATGAAAATCTGTTTGAACGAAATCTTCTTCTGTTTCGCTGCTTCTGACATACAGTTGTATAGTCACGTGATCTGGAAAGTATCATAGTTTTAGTGATGGTGTCGTATTACCTGTTTATCATTACTATTTTGCATCGTTCTTTCAAATATTGTATCCTTCTAATGAGAGATGTTAATTTGGAACATATCACATCTGAAATGAGCATATTTTTCAGGCCTGTATTTTAGCCTCAAATCACTAAAGCTTGGTCACTTCAGCACATCAAACAGTATTGAAACTTATTGGTAATGTACGCTTCGTTAATTAGACAACTTTTTCTCTATCCGTACGTATTCCACTGATACTGTAGTCTTCACTTTGCAATGACTGCAAAAATGTTGTTCAAACCTGCTACTTATGACATTACGATGGACAGCATTCAATTTTGATTTGTTATACAAAACAGCATATTATCTTAGGAAAACTTTTTCATTCTAAACAATACAAGGACATCCTTGCAGCTGTCATTCACCAGCTTGCTAAATGTCATATTATTTTTAGAATTTATGTCTCACACCATCAATACAGTGATGTCACCTGTCTTGCATATAATTTATTATTTATCCAATTATGACTGATATTACAGGATATTTACTGGTACTGGTGAAACACAAAAGCCGATGTTTCACTGGTGCAGGTAGGCCTACAACCGTACTGTGGTTTTGCAACCGAGCGTTCTGACTTTATCATGAGTAATTTCACCGCGGTAGTCAATTTGCTGAAGCAGATACGCCAACATTTCCAACAAGCATATTCTTAATTTGGCCTATGTATATGATGTTAAGTGCTTATTTTCTGGTTGTTTTAGATAAACTCATTTGAAGAGCATTTAAACGGAAACAAACCTCCAGTCAATTTTTCAATTTCCGTATTCTCCAACAACTATTTCTTACTTGAATCGATTTCATACGTGCTCATATTGCTGAGAAAGACACTGAATAAAACTCGTCGAACAGCAGACAACATAGCACAGCCAGCTCATGGGCGCGAAAAGGCTCATGGGAGCTACTGGTGTGATATCATCGACAATGTGGAAGTGCTCGGAAACCCAGTGCGTGTATGTCTGGCTAGTATTGCCAACTACATCAAGAGAAAAGCCTGCACTATTCTATCCATACTTAGCGTCTTTTCATTAATTCAGAATGTTTTTGTGCCAACCAAATGGTTAACATGTTTGCAGTTTGATGCAATCATGATTCCGTATCGTCGATGACGTCACACTAGTAGCTCCCACGAGCCTTTTTCACGCCAATGGGCTGGCTCGGAAATGTTGTCTGCTGTTTGTCGAGTTTTATGCAGTGTCGTTCTCAGCAATACAGGCACGCATGAAACTGACTCAAATCAGAATTTATTAAATAGTTATTGGAGAATACCGAAATAGAAAGACTGACTGGAGTTTCGTTTCCCTTAAACAACATAAATGCAACAGTGACATAATTCACAGAAGAATCGCACTACCTTCTCCCGGTGGCAGTATTGGTCGGCTTTCTAATGGTGGTGTGTCACAGGTTAAGTTATAACTATCCTTATCGGCACTTGTTATAAAAAAGTCATCGTAATTGCACAGATAAGTATTCTTGCTATCTTCAGCCGGTAACTCAAGCATTATTAAAGTAATCTGAAATTCAAATTAAAAATAATTATTAAATAGCTCAGATTAAAATGCCTTCAGAAATGAATGTACGATTCACTTTTTTCTTAAATTACTGCCGATCATTCCTGAAATAGACATCTTATCTTCATTAATGAGGTTTTATTCGCCTCGAAATTGAAAGGCTTCAACTTTTGCTCAAATTTTCCTAAACAAATATTTAAACCATTCTCTTAATAAAGCAAGAATAGAAACAGTTGTCACTATCAATTTTAGTACTTTTAAACACATTACCTGACAATCGCCGATATTTAAATTGACTATAAAATCAATAATCCAATAATTAAAATTTGGTTCCACTTGCCTTGACAATGTAATTTCCTAATATAGATATCATATCGTGATAAAAATAAAAGTGCAATTAACATGTAGTTATCTTCTCCACAATCATATAATATAGTAAACTTTAGCTTATCTTTAGAACTTTAATCTAATCGTGATTTTGGATTTATTTTTTATTGGATCACGTAATTTCAAACAAAAGCAGATTTAAGTAGATTTCCTGTAAAGTATTTTATATATGGAGTCACATCCATATTTTTGTCTATATATAGTAACGTTTTGATGTGCAAAGGCAGACTTTTGCACTTCCATGTCAGGTACGTTTCCAATAAACGTCTCAAACTTCAACCTTGCGGCGTTTTGTGTTGTCTTATCAAGTTTTGTGCTCGCGAATAATCCATCACAAGAAGTAAGACACCAGTTCCATCAAGTCTGATATAGCCTTACCTGTTTTGTCACATCCATTGGTACTCCGTTTTCTGGTTCTATTGAATCTATTTTAACGCACATTTCCTTGTCAAATATGTGCAGCCACCTTGATTTTTCACTGGACCCTATACAGTTTGCCTTTGTAGAACACCTTAAATTTGAGAGACATCGTTGTCAAAATCATTTCATACTTTAAATATAAATATTAAATAAAAGCGTTAAAAAAGACAAGATATTAAACTCAGTAGATGACCCATACATTTCAATACTAATTTACCTTTTCTCCAAGGTACACCATCCACAGTAAGGATCCATGGATTCCATACAGTCCACACAGCATGGAAACTGACTACACTCAGATACTTTAACTTTATGAACCTAACAGTTAAATGAGAATACCATTACTCGACAAGCCTAATAGTTCTAATTGAAACATATGCAGTTCACAAATCATACAATCACCCAAATCACTCTATGACAACAATAACTATTCCCGTTGCAAGATATTAACGTGAAAGCTTTACTGCAAAGGTTTACATTTTACTTCAAGTATCGTCTGAAGCAAGTCAATAAAGGCGTCAGTTCAGAATCAATTTATCAACTTGCAAGTGCCATTACGATTATGATGCATTGACGAAACAAAGCCCGGAGACTGATTGAAACCAACGTTACCAGCGCAAAGGAAGTGAAGCCACGTCAGCTATAGCAAATAAATGCATATCGTGCATAACGTGGGAGCCGGAAGCCGAAAAAATTATATAAACAGCCAAAATCGATTTTCCAGGAAGTACTGGAAAAGAGCTGACATTATTTGGTCACATAAAAAAGATATACAACCACGAGCATTAGCATACCATCGTCTCCTTAACATGCCATGAGGTTCAGGGTATCCTTCAGATAAGTCAATATTTTGTCTTACTCACTATTACACGAACACTATTGAGTTTTGTGCTCCGATTGCTGACACTTAAATGCCACACATCACGGAGAACACCATCATAGTCTCCTATCAGTCTCTAATACTTACACTAGTATATGTGTATTTGTAAAAATGCTCGTCATCGAGGTCAAACTTCATGTCTTGAAGAACGGCTGTAATGCCATCTTTAAACTCAATCTCCTCGTAGGTATTGGCATTAGTGTCGTTGGTAAAGTGTACCTGTTTGAAAATGTCGACAACATTATTTCACAAGCTGACAATCCAAAACATTTAGATAAAACATATTTTATAAATCTGTTACTAGTGGTTTATTTTAGCCAATATTCTCACTTTTATTATACACAGTAATCGTTGTTATCGTATCCGCTTTGCATAGAACTGCTAATGGTCAGAATACTGCGAATGAGTGTGTTTAATGTTGATGATTTTGCCATAATTTCAGGTTTGACGGAGGAAGGAAAAAGAAAAATATTGGAACGAATAAATGTGACAATGTATATTTCTCAAATTTTTATTGAACAATTATATAATATTGATTTTTACCAACGACTCCATTCCGTGATAACGGTTTGTAAATAAACAGTTTCCTAATTTTTTACAATTTGATAATTTTTATTTGCGGTATCTTAATTGATTGGACGTCCATAAAGGGAGATTTAGTAAATCTCATCAAAATTTTCTTGTTTAAGTATTTCAGTATTTTGCCATTTCAAATCAAGTTTTAACTATGTGCATATTTGACGGAATAAATACATTTTAAATGAATATACGGACATAGGCCTTTATGTAATGTACATAAAGACCCTACCTTTAGAATAGTTCCTGTATCAGTACCCAAGAATCCAACTGTGTGTTGTTGTACAGTAGTTACAGCTATCGATGTCACCAAGGTGTCTGTATAGTCTTCTACGTTATACCCACGTTGATCATCCACTCCAGTTGCATATGTGTAGTGCTCTACTGCATAACATTCATGAACTCCTCTGCTGTACTGCAAGTTGAAAAATGGAATTTTTTTAACAAAAGTGCATTCGAATATATTAGAGTCATGGAGTCTCATAAAAGTAAATCCAACAAATGCAAAATGTGAATCACTAAACAATGAAATGTACAAACACTTACAGGCTTTTCACCAGTACATGAAGCACCTTGCATCCACGAAGCAGTAGTCGCTGGTAATCCATCACCTACCATACATCCTTGAACAGCATCTTGAAAGGCCCTTTCAATCACACTCATTTTGTACATACATATTGCAGACTGTCTGGTCGGTGTTGGAGGATTATTCACTCCCACAGCAAATGAAACGAACAAAAGTTCTTCACCGTCATCTAATGCCAGTGATTGACTGAGATCTTGTGCAGGTCTGGTGATATATGCTGCTTGGGCAAGGTTGTATGAATTATGGCTACACCTCAATGTCACTTCAGTGTAAGAGTTGAAGTAGTTTCTGTCAGCCTCCTGACATACACGGACAAGTTTGGAAATGTACGCAGAACTTTGATCTGCTGACTTTTGTTGTATTGTCACAAAGTAGCTGTAAATGTTGTAGCTAAATCCTGCCACATACCTGATTGAATATGTTGTGATGAGAGATATGGAAACATCAACTTTTGTGTTACCTTGACTATCTTCAATCACCTCAAATGCCTGATTACCCTCAAGTCGTCTACCACTAACAAATGGGTTTCCTGGATTATGTGATGTACTTGTTGTGCCAACATACAGCAATTGTTGACCAAGACTATAGTGTGGTGCAACAAAACCAACTGTAGATTCATCTGACGTATTTGCAGCTACAAAAACATCGCCTTCATAAGTTACAGACAAGTCTTCCACGTGTCTAATTTGGCAAACACCTCTGTAACCACCACAGGTTATGAGATCATCACCAGCGTAGTCAAATGTCAGTATTTTATTGAAAGTGTCGAGTGCTTTATCTTCTTCATCATATTCTGGCCCTGTTGTGATGTTGACAAGCAACTCCAAGTTTTCATTCAATCTGTACAGCTGATTAACTCCACCAATGTACACATCACCGGTGAATTTATGCACTGTCAGGTGGTTGAAGCCCTCTGAGTTAGAATCAGTGAAATTTGCGACTGCGTAAATATCCGCGTTTGATATTCGGGTTGGTTTTGAAATTGGTACACGGGCCATCATAGCAATAACGAACATCATCTTGGTGAAGTGAAATGTAATCATGCTTGGATGTGTTCCGGGTAAATTTTGTAATATCATCTGTTCTTGGTGAATAAAATACGAAACGCAACATTAGGACACACATCGGTGTAAGTAAAGGTTCATCGGTAATGGTTATAAATCCATTTAGGAGAAATGTTCACATTCGTGGATTCGTTTTAATTAAAAGCCGTCATTCATTCAAAAGGCATTATGATACTAATAATATTCTTCGAAAAGGATCGATGTCATATGAGCCAGTAACGCATTATGTTCAGGGCAATAACATTACATTAATGTCATTTATAAATGTATCTCATTGCCGTTACATATGAAAACGTCAATCATATCACGTTGCGATTTGAGAAAGTAATTTAGTAACAAGAAAGCATGAGGTGTGAAAAATAGTTGACAAGACCCATCTGCTACTATACAATATATGTTTATTCTTCCTAACGTTTCGGACGTACACGGACGACCTTCATCAGAGGCTGTACAGACACAGTGGAAAAAAGGGAACGAAAATTACATTTTGTTCTATTCGGACAATGAATACGATAACAAATACGTAGATATTTAGCGTATATTACGCACTGTAGAAATGTTACGGTAGCATGCAAAGTCCACTGTGTCAGTACAGCCTCTGATGAAGGTCGTCCGTGTACGTCCGAAACGTTAGGAAGAATAAACATCTATTGTATAGTAGCAGATGGGTCTTGTCAACTATTTTTCACACCTCATGCATCCATTATCTACAAGCACCCGCTGCAAACTTCACATATGGACTGTGGTTGGACTGAGCCACTTGATATTCACCACTATAATTAACACGAAAGGTTTGATCACCAACGTAAGCTTGGAAAGTAAAGCGGTTTGTGGTATTTTTCAAGTGTTTTGAACGTCCTTTCATTGCAAACGATGTGTACTTGGCCTTGCATCTATGCCTGAATTTCATCCAAATCCATACAAATCAATAACATTCTTTAACTGATAAGTATTTCGATAAGCTAGTAAAGGTCCGAAGGTCGGACGCACATCTGTCACTGGCAAAAAGTATAGATTCTGTTATCAATGTAATCCAGCCAGCAAAGAAGTACGGACAGTGAGCGTAGGGCCTGACCCAGAGGAAAGGAATGCACTTATCAATTTTGCACTCCCTAGAATGACGTCAATTACCAAAACAAAGCACCTTTACAGCGCATCAGCTATAAATAGGGAACTGTACACGTCGGGTTCATAAGGTGATGCTCAGCCTATTTTGTACGCTTCGACCCCGCTTTGCCACACAGTGCACTGTGGCATACAATGGTTTTTCACTCTACCATATTTACAGAGAGCCTACAAATCCATATTATATTACCATGCCCTGCCCGTTGCATTTTGATTGGTCGAGCTGAACCACGTGACTGACCACAAATACACAGTAATAGTTTGTTTACATGCCAGTGAATATGAATTATAATAAGATTAACAACTCACAGTATCGTAACTTTACAGCTCAAACGTAAACCATAATCAATAAACATAAATCATAATCAATCACTAAATAAAATGGAGCACTTGTAGGTCAAGTTGAGATACTTTTTTCTGAAAACATCTCCGGATTTGCCAATTTTTTTACAGTCCGCGTGACAGTGCGTCGCGTATTGCTCAGTTTCTTGGGCCCAGTTGTCGTTCGCTCCTGAAATTTTCGGAAATTTTGACGGTTTTCTTGGGTTCGCTGATAATATAATGGAAATAACAGACTCCGCTCTAACCATTAAAGGGCCTATGACATGAAAATTAAAACGATTTTTGACCCACTTGAGCTGTAGCACAATCCATCTATTATCGTCTTGTCAAATTTCTTTGCCATTTGTGCATTCCTTGTGCACTAAATTCGCATTTTAAGATAAGGTATCGGCTGGCAACTTTTACTGCTTCCGCAATAATGCTGCCGCCATGTTGTTACGTCATCAAAGGTACGCAGTTCACCCGCAGGCTTGGGTACCGCCATACGCACCAATGGCGTTTGCTCCCACCTGATGCAGATTTCGATCGTGTCAGCGAGCAGAGCGTTGGCATGAGTGACTTTTCCAAGGCTGGCCATGCAGTACAGTCACGATATGCTTTGCTTGAGCGATGATTTAGAACAGTCTGTCTAGACTGTTTTAGGAATCAGGAATGAATATGAAATTATGTGCAACTAGTGTAGATTTATTTGGATTATCTTCTGGGCTTTCGAACATTTAATTTACCTTCTTGCTTCAATCATGATCCACAACCTAAGGCGAGACTACATTAGTGCAAACTCAATGAGATTTTTTCAACGGTAATGAAGAGTGAGCAAATGTTATAGTGTCCGTGCACTGACGGTTTATGTTACTCTACCCACATACGTGGAGGGGACGTGCTATACCCTACGTAAAACAACCATGGTGCATTCGAGGCGTGAGACTGCACTTCCTTGCTCTCTCTCTCTCTCAAAAAAAAATAAAAAAAAATAAAATAAAAAAAAAACTACGCTGAGGAAAACGCAGAGAAGGTGGCGGAGATGCAAGTCGTAGGGACATGCGAGCACGCCTTGTCAATGGGAAACAGCCGTATAGACATAATGGAGGGGATTCTTGTTCGATGGGATGGGACGACGTTACAGTCAGGCGACTGTCTCTCCCTCGCATGGTTCCTTTTATTTATTTAAAAAATGAGTTTATGATAAGGTAGTACCGGTAGTTCCCTGTAAGGAGGATGTTTTGCCCTTACATAATATGTAGTATCGCAACTATCAACTGGAGATATGCGCGCATCGCAACCGTCAGAGTAGCCAAATAAAAATGGCGCACACAAATAGCTTTATATCATATTCTTTTTTATTAGCTGACGATTTTCTTCTGTGTCCCGGGGTATCCACTGAAACAGATTGAACAAATATAAGCTTACTGAGCACGGCATTCGGCCTCAGCATACTAGTATGTAGCCCCTTAAATCCCAGATCTGGCACACATTCGAAGGAAGCGGGACTCATGATCACTGCGCATATGCACAACGCCAATCTGCCGGCACAACATCAATCTGGCTGAACTTTTCACTCAAATTTTAAATAATCCTGGGTCTTTGGAAACTTAAGTAAAAAAACACATCACTGGACTTTGAGCACCCTAACGCAATATAGCGGTTTGGCATGGGTAATATTTTTATACAAGATAGTTTTCCAAATTCTATGGACGTCTACGTATCTCGGTTAGGCTTAGCGGTACTTAGTCTGGTTCCCTGACCCATTTCCCCGGTAGAGGGCGTGGGGAAATATAGGGTCAGGTACCGGCTAATGTAAACATGGACGCTATTGGGTTAAAATAAAACAAGCTGTGATTGGATGAAAGTAACACTTGTAACTTTTTCTCATGTTTCTTGGGTTTCGCACTTTCAGGCTCACTTGACACCAACTTCTTGTTTGTACCACATAGCCGTGGAGGTAGAAAGAAATACTTTTTACCTCCATGATTTAGCCACTGTGATTTAGCACACCTCATGATACTTTTTAAAAATAGAACGTCGACATGATGCCTGGCATTTTTCACGAAATCGGACACCATTCTATCCATCGAAATCAATCGTCGTTCACAGTTCCAACAAAGTTTGCTTTCAATTAACAGCAGTACTTGTGGCGTGTATCGAACGTGCTCTGGTCATTGGAGTCACGCCACAGTCGGCGCGGCGATGACCTCAATGACCCTAGCGCGTTCGATACACGCCACAAGTACTGCTGCGATATCACAGCCAGCCTTCAATCACCTTTATTTCCCCGTACTTCTGGATTAATCCTTTCAGTTTATGTTTCCCGTCTCGTGTGCCAATGTTTTTGGTTCGGATACCTGTGTTCGAACATAATTCTGATCCAGTCGAATTTTGACCGGCGTTTTCATGGTAGCAGCCATATTTGTTGTAGCTTGTTCTGTCAGGTGACTAACCTCCGCCATCTTGAACAAAATTCTGTTCAAGATGGCTACCCGGTACCTGACCCTATATTTCCCCACGCCCTCTACCGGGGAAATGGGTCAGGGAACCAGACTAAGCGGTACTGCGTACCTTTGATTGCGTCATTTCCGTATTTGCGAGGTCACCCAAAGAGCACTTCCGGTTTTTTGCAGGATCGCTGTGATTGGGTTACAAAGTGCTTATTTTATGGTTAACGATACAGTTTTCAGCAATAACGAATTTAGTTCACGTATCATTTATACTTTGGGCTGCTAATGCAATGAAGATAGGTTGGTCATGTCATAGGCCCTTTAACGCTTATTTATGGGCGCGGGCTCGAGGAAAGCCAAATTAACGGGCTCCGCAAGACTCGCCCATTAATTTTTGGCTTTCCTCTCGCCCATGCCCACAAATAAACGTTAATGGTCAGCGCGTCGCCCGTTATTTCTATAATATGCAGGGCAGGTCAAGAGAATTCTTCATAAAAATGTGTTTCTAGGCAATTCCATGGCCGGCATCTTATTCAACACCTTTGAAGGCATATGGATGCATGCCAAGCGAACTAGTTGTACGTAATAGTCGTGTCCCCACGGCAAAAACGTTAGTTAGCACGGAATATTTTCTCCCATTTACCAATGGAAAATGGGTCAAAATACAAGCGGAATAATCAGTCAAATCGCGCCGAGATTGCGACATCTCAAACTATGAGAAACTCGCCGCCCCTTATGTGCACTGCCGAAAGGCATATAGAAAAGACTAATTCAAACTAAAGTACTCCAAACAGACTAGACACACAATGAACAAGATCCTGAACATTTCTTTTACAAAAACCTCCCCTAAAACAGCAGCTTTTCGGGGTAGCCGTAACTAGAATATCACACAACAGCCTCTTTATAATAAGTGGGTGGTCATTCTGCATGCCATGTCAGGTCATGCGGAGCGTACGGTACAAAGACGCGTCTATCTACAGTAAGAAATATACCATCCATATGTAACCCCTTGATCTGCTTGACGGATTACTTAATTCTTAAAAGACACTAGTACCAGGCATTACTGCTGGTGCGATTTAATCGCATTGTGAAATCTGAATGTCATGACACTTACCGTTTAGTGAATGCTCCGTTGACTTCTAATGTTAGATATAAAAGACTGTGGAACCCAGTAAACCAGGAAGAAGGAAATGACTGCACCGATTGTACTCTGGCAACCAGCCACAACACTTAAAAAGTGACACAGGTACTCCTAAGCGAATAAAGAATCGTACATATATTACACGCATTTATGATCTCGCAACTTGGCAAAAATAACGTACAATAATGATACTTAAGCAGAACTTAACAGTAACTTCTGGTAACTTTGCACCACATGGCCGAATGATACACTATCGGAGATGTGCTATTAGGTCATCGGAAAATTTGATGACATAATTTTGACGCATTTATAATGAAATATCTCACGTTATAATTTTGTTACTTTGTAAAAGGATGCGTTGTCACCTATTACAAGGTTGTACAGTAGCTCATCGTGATAAAGAGAAATGCTGATGAGATGAATTCAGTGTTGTAGTCATTTTAACTGTATCTTACTGTAATGTTGATATCAGAGCACAAGAGCAACATTTCAACATGTAGAAAATATTGTTCACCGAGCATTTTTAAAAATTTAACAAACAATCTTTGTGAAGCATTTATGGACACGTTCTCCTTTATTTTAGTTATGCAAGCATTTAGAAAACATCGACAACTATCCTCTAAAATGTTGCTGAGTAATTCATTCCTTAACACTCAACATTTTGTAGTTTGCACGCTTATAAATGTTATACTGTTCGTTTGTCTCGCTCACCTTTGAGAACGTATCAGTGAAAGCTTGAGATAATCTGCGTCTTGAAGAAGTGGAGCATGAGGGGCGATAGAAACCCAAGTACGTCGACGTATTGAAGAATGTTCTTTCTTCTACTTCGATTCTGAAGTTTTATGAGCTAAGACATTTTGATAGAAAAGATGAAAAATTCGGGCTTAAAATAATAATTTATCTTCGCCGAGCTGCTTAAAGTCATATAAATTTGTGACTATATTGTAAAGCAAACAATCTATGTAACTTTATGATACAGTGACATGGTATTTATGGAGATTTACGATGCATTAACCAACTCAAACCCTGTAACCCTGACGACAGTCTGTGCAACTCTCACGTAAATCGAAGACATATAATCTTACAGTATCCAGGACGGAATGCAAATGAGTTTGTCTATCAACTTTCCGTCGCTATTATCAAGTATACTGATTTATTTTCACTCCTAAAGAACGCCTATCAGAACTTTGATAAACAGTCCTACTTGAAATATTCGCACCATTCGATTTGCTCGGAAACGGGTTGCAACATGCAAAATGATAGCACAAGAATTAGTACACGCACTGATGTAGATTTAGTAAAGTACATGAAATTTTACAGTAGCTATAAAATGGACGGCGAAATTTACAAACCCAGCCATAATAGTCCGTGGGCTGGAGGGGCCCACCGTGCACCCCCCCCCCAATAAACCTACTAAATGGGTATTTTTTTGTTCTTTGGGATCTGCTGAACTAGAAAAAAGATGTTAACATTGGTTATTTTGGGATGCACTACCTGTCTGCACTTGTTTTTGATTTGTATGTACCGCAAAAAATGGCGAAAAATGGGTAGGGGTAGGGGGTACTATATCCTCCCCTAAATTGAGTAAACTAGCATAAAATAGCACAAACCTTACATTTTGGAAAGCTCAGATACTGCTCTTTCTGAGGAATACCAACTTTAGCAAAATTAATTTGTGTACATAGAATAGGACGACTTTAAAATGAATGTTTTGACAATTTTGAAATTTTTTACCCAAAATACCATGTAACAATTGTGATTTACTTTTTATTAAGCAAAATTTTCACAACTTTTTGTGTTTAAATTATTTATTCCGACATATTAAACAAGAAAAAAGTGTTAACATCAGCTATTTAACTATACACTACTTCTCTGGCGTCAATTTTGAATTGCGTGTATCTGTATGGGGTGTACAAAAGCTAGGGGTAGGGGTACAACATTTTTTCCTTGATGAAGTAAACTGGCTTGAAATGCCATATACCTTATAGTTTTAGAAAGCTTGGATACTGGTCTTTCTAAAATGCATAAGGTTTTAGTAAAAAAATATGACGTCATAGAATTGGATAACTTTAAATCGATTTTTCTGGTAATTCAGCAATTTTAACCGGAAGAAAATACGATAACTATTGTTTCCTCCCAATGAAGCAATCAAACAGATTTATGGATGTTATTTACTAATTGCAATGTGCTGAAGAAGAAAATAAATGTCAAAATTGGGTATTTACAATGAATTATTGTCTCTACTCACTAAAATTGCAAGTTTTGCTACATTGGTATATCGTGAATGGGCATTTTATTGTTATGCAATGAACTAATGCACAGGCTTAAAAAGAAGACTTTAAAACGCACACTCATAGTCATATTGCCATTTTCTCCTAAAGTAAATAGATTGTTGATGACTGTCTATTTTTATAATTTACTTTTTAAATATTTTTTATAAAATAATTTTGATAAGATGTATTTGGAAAATTGTCTATGCCTCCTTGTCTTACTTATACAGCAAGCATTACTAACAATTTATTAGGCCGTGGGCTAAAGGGGGCGTCTACGTGCATCTCCCCCCCCCCACCGCACAGGATAACAAACCTGTATTTTTCAGAAGCCTTGGGGTCCCTAGAATAAGAAATAGGATTTTGAGACAAAATATAGGGACTCAATAGCTGTTACGGTCATGTTTTGAAGGGTTCCGCAAAATCACGATTTTGTGACCCACATGGATTTTTGTCAAAGCTGTCTTCATGTACGTCATCTGCTTAGCTTACTGTTTAACATGACCTGGCTGATGGAGTATCATTAGAAAGGTGATTTATTCTTCTTGAAAATGGTATATAGCAATATGCAATATCTTCTATAGTTTTCATGAAATAGGGCCATAATTTACCCCATACCCCAAAGTTTATGTCGCAAATTACTGTCAAAACTAATCTAAATTCTACCAATTATTTACCTAGACATAATACAAAGGGCAATGCTGTGTATTAACTTTGTGTTATTTGCTACAGGTACATGTTAGAAACCTGAAATAAACTTTTGACAGAAAAAATATTGGGATCCTGTAGCTGTAACAGTCATATTTTGAAGGCTTCCGCAAAATCACAGTATTACTCAATCACATTCGTTTTTGTTAAACCTGTCTTCTTGTAAGTCTTCTGCTGAGCTTATTTTTGAACATAAAGCGGCATATGCAGTATCATTTGAAAGTTAATTTACTTTTCTTTAAAATAAAGCTTTCTAAAACTATAAGGTATATGGCATTTCAAGCCAGTTTACTTCATCAAGGAAAGAATGTTGTACCCCTACCCCTAGCTTTTGTACACCCCATACAGATACACGCAATTCAAAATTGACGCCAGAGAAGTAGTGTATAGTTAAATAGCTGATGTTAACACTTTTTTCTTGTTTAATATGTCGGAATAAATAATTTAAACACAAAAAGTTGTGAAAATTTTGCTTAATAAAAAGTAAATCACAATTGTTACATGGTATTTTGGGTAAAAAATTTCAAAATTGTCAAAAACATTCATTTTAAAGTCGTCCTATTCTATGTACACAAATTAATTTTGCTAAAGTTGGTATTCCTCAGAAAGAGCAGTATCTGAGCTTTCCAAAAATGTAAGGTTTGTGCTATTTCATGCCAGTTTACTCAATTTAGGGGAGGATATAGTACCCCCTACCCCTACCCATTTTTCGCCATTTTTTGCGGTACATACAAATCAAAAACCAGTGCAGACAGGTAGTGCATCCCAAAATATCCAATGTTAACATCTTTTTCTAGTTCAGCAGATCCCAAAGAACAAAAAAATACCCATGTAGTAGGTTTATGGGGGGTGCACGGTGGGCCCCTCCAGCCCACGGACTATAAGATATATATTAATTCTACCGCCTTCTAGACATTCTAGACAGGTGACGTTACGGAATCAGTATTTTGGTTAGATCCAAAATGTTGATCCTACGCTGAAGAGTAAAGGAATTTAAATGTGTGATTCATCGTCGAGCACTGTAGTGAGCCGGGATATTTGTGATAATCTAGAATTATTTGAAATTTGAAGAAACTGTTTTCCAATGTGTTCTAACATAATTTTTCGTGGTAAAACGTCAAATACGGATGTGTTAAACGCATACTGTTTGACTATTACATCCGCTCATATATCATTTATGCAAGTTTTGTTAATTACGCAAAACATCGGCTCTCTGAAATCTAACACATGCTTAGAATACTTCTAATTTTGTTGACATCGATAAAAGAAATATATAAGGCATATAGATATGAACGCGAATCTTTTGAGTCGAGTAGCTATCATTATATTACTTTGTCAGCATAAAATGGAAATTGTAGCCTGTGATTGTTACAAATAGGGGTGATACATAGACAAGGTTAAATTTCGATGCATTTTTTACATTATTACTTTACCTTCAAACAAAATAATGCATCTGAAGATACTATATAATCCTCCTTTCCCTCTTCCTCGATGATAACGACTATATCCATTCAAGTTTTCCGCGAAAAATCCGACAGCGAGAGACTACTCTGACGCATCGAGAGGAACGTGCGTCTGAATGTGAACGGAATCAGCTGAAGCCGTACCACTTCTGCCATGCTGACATAATAGAGGTGCAAATTACATCGCACGGGAAAATGAATTTTATTCGAATAAAAAAGGGTCTATGCATGTGATAAATATATAATCTTCCAGTATTTCTTACTCATGTGACGTCATCGAAGACTCGTGTTCCCCCCCCCCCCCCAACATAGCTGTATCCCTCCGAGCCGGTAGGCGAGGAGGGATACAGCTATGTTGGGGGAACCCTCGTCTTCGATGACGTCACACTAGTTCGAAATACTGGGAGATTATATAAATATATATATATATATATATATATATATATATATATATATATATATATATATATATATATATATATATATATATATATCGAAGTATACAGATGTCCTCGTGGGATATTACAGTGCTCAATGCTAAAGCAGAGCGTTATAAATAAACAGATTTCTTCAAGTACAAAGTAATGCAATCTATTACTTAAGTGTCATGCATCTTGCAATCCTCAGATAGAAGTGAAATGATTACTAGCTCGACACTCTTACATATATGATTGGGACGAACCATTCTATTTGTAGGTAGTGTTAAAATGCGATAAATAATATTTGTTTTGGTTGCGCCATTTTAAAAACCAACTCAGAGCGTTTGTTTAACAGTGTAGATTTGTCAGCATTGATAATGTACAGCTTTTCTGATATACAAAGATAACATCGCTTGTTCATGTTAGAGTAGCTCAATGCTTTATCAATGATTGACCATGAAATGACGAAGACTTGACCCTTATTTCTCAAATTCCATACAAATTTTGACAACTCGGTGTCGTTTTTGTATCTCTCGTTACGGAACGATTTCATATGGTTAGTGTAGCGCGTCTTGAAGGTGTTATCAGTGAGGCCGATGTAAACCCTCTCTCCGTTGTCCTCCGTTGATACTTTGGCCTTGTACACCGCGCCTTTGACTTGACAGTTACCCTTCATAAAGGTGCGGGATTGCTGGATAGCCAAAATAGCCAGCTTTGACATATTTAGCAGCTATTTAGCTAAGAGAGTTTACAGCAATGACTCAAGGGATAATTAGCGGCTATTCAGCTATTATGTTTGGGACCTAATGACGGAAACTTGATAGCTGCTTCGGGGTTGTTGAGCAGCTATTCAGCCATTCTGCTATGATACCAAAATCCTTGGCTATTCAGCTATTCAAGCTAATAGCCGTTTTTAGCCGCTATTAGCTAATGTTAGCTGGCTATTAGCTGGCTATCAGCTATTTTCTCATCAATCATATTCATGCAAAATCACTGCCATGTGTTCATGTATCAATTATTGCCTTGCCTGGAAACTTATACTCTCATCATTAACACGCCGAATGAGGTGACATACAATTCGTTTGTGTATTTTCTGACTTTTTTATTACATTTTCAACATTTGCTTCCGAACTTTTAAACTCGAGAAGTCTTCCAATATCTTACGGTGCGATTACTCTTGCAATGCAGCACCTGTTTGTCGATATCTTTCTTATTTACACCAATTATTCCCACTGCTAGTGATCTCGCAACTGCGCTTCCGCTTTTCCACATGAACTTACTGGTCGCAGTTCTTTGTTTGATTTAGAACCATTCATGTTTGTCGCCGGGATAATAGTATCTCTTAAAATCTGTAAAGTGTGCATAACATTACCAATTCTCATGTATAGCGTGATCTTTTGACGTGACGCTCGACAAAAAATGCACAATGCAATTAGGTATTTCTAAAGTAACCGAACATTTAATATTACTTTCTTGGTTCTACCCATATTCTCGCACATCTTTCATTTAATACAGAGGCCAAGCCAAAACAACAGCTTATATCGTCCAAACGCTTGTGTATCTTCCTATATAAGTAAGTACTTGTCAGTCGTGGGAAGTCTTCTACTAACAATTTTTGTGTTCAGCTGCAAACTGACATGCATATTTAATAAGTCTTTGAACAAAAGACGATGCAAAACCCGTCACAGGTATTTGATTAGCCTCTGCGTGAATGTCGGTACAATTAATCACATGAAACTTTTCGAGACACAAGCAATCACATGAAACCACGCGTGACATGAAACCTTTTCAAACAGAGACTAACTGACCATAACTATTCTACCGCTCAACCAGCCATGTGACTTAATATATTTTCTTGGTTCTACGAATCGCAAGATTCCCCGATCATTTCGTTTTACAACAAAATGTTTCATGCCAGTGAATGAAATCCTCAATACGTACAATTTGTGATTTCTTTAGCTCTCAATTCAGAAAAAAATGCTATGTGCCGTGGTTAGTAGAAACTTACACTTGCATGAAAGAAAATATCTTCGATAAAGAACTCAATACTACTTTCGTGGTTCTACAATATTTATTCAGTATATTTGAGATGTCTAATTCTTTGTACACCAAAGTGAAAGTCACGCTCGTAACTTCCTTTGTAATAAGTAGCTGTCAGGCTTTTTCAGACGTGTCCACTGCTTAGCTGGTAGCCAGCTAATAGCTGGCCAGTAACAGCTAATAGCCGCTAAAAACGGCTAATAGCTTGAATAGCTCAATAGCCAGCCCATTCAGGCCGCGGGGTTTTAGCTGGTAGCCAGCTAGTAGCTAGCTAAGAGTGGCTATTAGCGGTTAAAAACGGCTAATAGCTTGAATAGCTCAATAGCCAGCCCTTTCCGACCTTAGGAGCCAGCCAATTCCGACCTTGGGAGTTGTTAGCTGGTAGCTAGCTAAGAGTGGCTATTAGCGGCTAAAAACGGCTAATAGCTTGAATAGCTCAATAGCCAGCCCATTCCGATCTTGGGAGCCAACCCATTCCGACCTCGGGAGTTGTTAGCTGGTAGACAGCTAATAGCTAGTTAAGAGTGGCTATTAGCGGCTAAAAACGGCTAATAGCTTGAATAGCTCAATAGCCAGCCCAATTCGACCTTGGGAGCCAGCCCATTCCCACCTCGGGAGTTGTTAGCTGGTAGCTAGCTAAGAGTGGCTATTAGCGGCTTAAAATGGCTAATAGCTTGAATAGCTCAATAGCCAGCCCATTCCGACCTTGGGAGCCAACCCATTCCGACCTCGGGAGTTGTTAGCTGGTAGCCAGCTAATAGCTAGCTAAGAGTGGCTATTAGCGGCTAAAAACGGCTAATAGCTTGAATAGCTCAATAGCCAGCCCTTTCCGACCTTGGGAGCCAGCCCATTCCGACCTCGGGAGTTGTTAGCTGGTAGCTAGCTAAGAGTGGCTATTAGCGGCTAAAAACGGCTAATAGCTTGAATAGCTCAATAGCCAGCCCATTCCAACCTTGGGAGCTAGTCCATTCCGACCTTGGGAGTTGTTAGCTGGTAGACAGCTAATAGCTAGCTAAGAGTGGCTATTAGCGGCTAATAACAGCTAATAGCTTGAATAGCTCAATGGCCAGCCCATTCCCACTGCGGGAGTTTTTGGCTGGTAGCCAGCTAATAGCTGGCTAATAGCAGCTAATAGCGGCTAAAACTGGCTAATAGCTTGAACAGCTCAATAGCCAGCCCATTTCGGCATCAGGAGTTTGTAGCTTGTAGCCAGCTAATAGTAAGCTAAGAGTGGCTAATAGCGACTAAAAACGGCTAATAGCTTGAATAGCTCTATAAGCAGCCCTACAATAATAATTTATTTTTAGCTGAATAGCTACCTACTACGTTTATTAGCTGCTAAAAGTGTCCTGTGGAAATTAATAAAAGCTTGAATAGACACAAACAGCTAAATATAAGCTATTCTTATGGCTAACGTAGCTATTAGCTACCTAGCTATTTAGGGGGCTATTCAGCTATCCAGCAATCCTGCACCCCACTCTTACCCTTCAATGGGCATGCCGACTTAACCCTCCGATTACAATCAGCTGGTTGGTCCTTACACTGTTCTCCGGTGATTACCCTCTTATTATGCGATTTGATTATACTTGCCATATTCTTCATACAGCTATAACTCACTTTAATCGTGTTTCTGTTGAAAATCTTGTGAAGTTTAGACCCCGTAGGAAAATGTTTGTCAACAAGTTGAAGAAATTTCCTACCGATGTTAGTTTCCACGTTCTTGCTGAAAGGGGGGTTGAACCACGTGATATGACGCTTCCTGTTATTGCTTCTCCTCGCTGATTGGTTGGTCTTTGCAAATTCAATTTGCTCGGTGTAACCGCTTGCCTATAGCGCCGTATTGTATTGACCTTTATATTTATCACAGATGCCCTTATCTACCGTGGCCGAAAACGACACAGACCCTCTTCAGTTTGTAATTGCGTCGTTCTGTTTGAGCTGCGTCGTTCTGTTTTGACCTGCGCTCTTCAGTTTGTAATTGCGTCGTTCTGTTTGAGCTGCGTCGTTCTGCTTTGAACTGCGCTCTTCAGTTTGTAATTGACAATATTCCGCTGATTGCGAGATCTCGCGAGACTTTAATACATGCCCGTAGAAACAGGTTTCCAGCTTAGTAATACAAGTCAAACTTTGTATTGAACTAGAAAAAGTGCAGAACTGAGCAAAGATTGCAACTTCATATATTTTATGCAGTGTTTAACGTAAATAGCGACTTGTCCTGTTTTACGCAGTTTGTCCTGTGTTGCGAGAACACGTCCACTGCGAACCACATATTCTCGCGATATCTCGGAATATCTCGCGCGGTTCTGAACATGGTCTATTGCGTCGTTCTGTTAGACCTGCGTCGTTCTGTTTCAACTGCATCGTTCTGTTTGATCTGTGCTCTTCAGTTTGTTTTCAGCATAACACGGAAGTACTGGAGTAAACATTTTGTAACAAACATTGAACGGTCACTTGGAGAATACCATTGCAACTTGGCATGGGTGCCCGTGGAGTCATAGGTAGTAGAGGGAGAGCAAGTCCACACATCGTTCACATATTGGTTGTTTGCGTTTAATGTATGGTGGTGTGTGATATTGTTGAGATGCGTTTGCTTATTGCGTCAGGTATGTGTTTAATAATGGTTGGCGGGTGATTAGACTGCTCATAGACGTACATTGTTTGGTCGTTTGGTTTACGATAGGGATAGAACTTGCCGTCGTTCAGATTAAATGTCACATCCAAGAAGTTTCTTATCTTCTGGTTTGTCTCAATCGTGATTTTCAGGCCAATGTCACGAAATATCCTTGTGATTTCCTTTCTGATCTTATCCGCCTTGCTGGCCGTGATATTTTTGAGTACACCAAGCCCGTCATCCCGGTATAAGCCGATATGATTCTTATCATTATACTTCTTGGCGAGTGTGCTAAGTATATACAGACCCACCAGTTCGCATAATTCAGCACCATCGAAGCTGCCCATCGCCACAACGGATAAATCCTTATTCTCTCTTTTAATCCAGGGTGTTATGTCGTCAAAGAGGAGGGTCTTCCTCGAGTGCGTTATGATATCAACCACTTCATCAGAAATTGAAGTATATTCTCTCGCAAAATCAAGCGATTTACGCAAGAGATCTTCTGAGATAGATGGATAGAAGTTGACAATGTCAAATGTAATGAATCTACATTTTGATTTTTCCCGTATCCCCTTAAACCAGTAAATGGCAGTTGATGAGTTCCTCCATTGGTTCACACACGTACGTGATCTAATATCATTGTTGATTGTGGCAAGTAATTGTTTACTTACTTACTTGCCCATCTCGCTTTTGGTCGGATTAATAAGTCTACATTTCGGATTGTTCATGAAGTTGTCTTTGTGGTCTTTTATATTCACTTGCTATTTCCTTCGCCTCACTATTAATTTCGTTGTAAACGCTGTCGTTCGCTAACTTGTATGACTTTTTTATGTTGTCACGTAACAGCTTCTGATAACAATCAGCACTAACCTTGTAGAAGTTACGTGTCTTGTTGGCAGTAAACAAAAATCTTCCTCGATTTCTTGACTTCATGGATGTCAGATATGAGTTTTCTTTGGAAGTTGTCATTCACCTTCCTGAATTTGATATTTTCCACCAAATTTTACAGAGCCTCCTAAAAGGGTCTCAATTTTTCGACCTGCGGTGGTTGCTTTCTCGATCTAAATCCATATTTGCCATCAAAATTCTGCTGGTCGTCACTATCGTCCTTCTTGTCCTTGTTAATATATATCGCCTGTCGGCGACCCATAAAATGTTACCAAGCGCACCATTTACAGTTTGAAACTGTATGGATCAACACGTCGTTGGCCCTTCGGGCTACATTTGCACTTACTTGTAGTGCATGCAATCTGATAAAATAGTTAGATGGAATTCAAATATTTTCAAGGTCATCCCTTTGATGTCCATTGATCAAACATAGTGTTTCTAGTTTACCTTATGATGAGTACCAAGGGCAAACAAGCTACTTTACACCGAACATTGCTTACTTTGTCATTCAACAGCAAGTCCATACAAACATTCAATTGAACTACGAGAAACGCGCTCCTTGTGTGCACAACTGAAAACAAAGATACGACTTATCCAAACTGAAGTATACCGAACAAATTAAACGAAGAAGGTTCTAACACCATTCTTTGCAAACCATCCTCCCCTTTTTAAAAAAAGGAGCGATTAGGTGTACGGTCAACTTTCTCGTAATGGCTTTGCCTGTCATGGCAGGTCATTCGGGAGCATAGGCAAATAGGGTATAAAACATATAGTCTATTGACGGTCGAGAAAAAATCATTTGCTCACAGCTCTTCAATTATTTTGATGTGACAACATACGAGTCCTAGGCATTATTACTGGTGCGATGTATTTGTATTCTGAGATCGATATCCGAATGTAAGAAACTTACCATTTGATGAATCTTTTGCGGATCCGTTGACTTCATATGGCTGTGTTTCAAAGCTCTTTGCAATTCAGTGTAACCAGAAGCAGGAAACGACAACCGTAAATGGGCAACTTTTTAGTCTGGCGACTAGCCAAATAACGATGTAGCCTCACAGATATTCATTGGCGGTCGATGTATTTAGATATCATTAGTAAAGTACTTGTGACTGTATGACTGTGTCACCATGAGTTAAGACGAGTAATGACACGGTCATTATGCAACAAGTATTTTCAGAGTTGAACGCAGAAATACATTTGTCACATTAATTCGTTATTTTTTGCATACGAGATTTCCTTCACAGTTCTGTGTTGTAACTTTGGAACAACGTTTGGAATAATATCAATGATCTATGGGCAAGTTGTTAATTAAAGGGACATTAGCTGTAACTTTTTACTATTTTTTCACTACTCTGTTTTAATGTATAAATTACAGAATTTTACTATAATCCGATCATTATGACCAATGCCCGGTGTCCTGCTTGCCAACACAGCCTGTACATGTGAAATGATCATTGTTATTGTTGATAAATGTATTCTAGTCCTGACCTGAATACAAAATTTGAACAATAACAATGCAGATTAAACTCATAAAGGGTATATTTATGATCCAAATATTAGGAATTTCTCCATGGTTCAGGGATTCCAACAAGAAACTGCAGATGATACACAGAACAAACAAAATAAAAATATGACTTAAGTTACAGCTTATGGATCTTTAAAGTCATCGATCGAGTGAGCGAGGATCACGGCCCTCATGTTCATGTACGGAGCAAACGAGGGACGATCTTCCGATGTACTGGTACCTTCCACGAAGTTATACGCGAATTTAACGACAATATAGGCGTAGACATTTAGAGAAAGTGCATTAATAACGAAAGAGAGGTGAAAGATAGAAACTGGGGAAGGGTGTTCAGAGGGACCTTAAACATTCCAGAGAACCACAATTGGGTTCCAACATAGCACACAATCCAAATCATACAACATCGTGTTATCGTCGTCGTCGTTGGCATACTTTGAATGCAACTACAGAATATTACATTTCATACGAAAATAGTTTTAAAGACAATATCCTATCATCAATTTATAAAGATTTAGTGCAGGCGAAAATTTGCTCATGCGTAGTGATGCGCTCGTACTTTGGTCATCACGAGTTGAGATACCGTACTGGATTGTATTGCCTTCAATAACTGAAGCCGACACACCAAGATGTTGACTGTGGGCACTACTTTAGATCTTTATTACGAGAAGACAAACGTGACGTTCCAAGTCTCGAATTCTGGTTGTCATTGTGTTTTTTCCACTACGCACCTGTTCATCTAGCGAAGGCAGCACGTGGAATTTGCTCCATGCCAGCCTTAGTAAAGGCGATCCATAACTGAACAAAGCAGTTAAAGTTTTGAACATCACAACATACTTACTGTTGTACATTACGTGCACACATCTGAAAGTAATGAAATGTCCGGGAGGATATTGGCTTCAAATGTTTGCGACCACATTATTGGTTCAATAGTTGTATCACTTAATATTTATATTATCATCTACGTAACATGTCCTGTAGATCGCTATTGTTAAAATCAGTAATGATTGAAGAACACTTTCGACAGCGACGTAAAGTCTTCGAAATGCTGTTTTTTGAAACGGTTATAAAGTAGAGTGTTTTTGAGAGAAGTGGAGGTTGAAGTACGACTTTGCAGTTTAATTTAATAAGAACCGTCATGGCTTATTTGCGTTTTAATCCAGCAACCTACGCAATACACGCATTGAATATACGATCATGCAGGACTTGCAAAATCGAAGTACTTGTATGAGGATACTTGTGCGCCACTTCCTAGTACCTTCTGGTAACTTTGTATCTCATGGTCGTCTGATACACGTGGGAGATATGCTATTAGGTCACAGGGAAATTTGATAACATAAATTTAATGCATTACCAGCGAAAGATCTCATATTATAATTTTAGTCATTGTGTAAAAGGATGTGTTGTCATTTATTTTGAGGCGGCAAAATAGCCGATTGTTAGCACAAATAGAAATAACGCTGGCGGAATATGGGATGAATTCAGTGGCGTTAAGACGTTTAAGTGTACTTAATTATCATGTCGATAAGAGAAACGTTTCATGATGTATGATATCTGGTTCATGGTACTTGTTCGAAATGCAGAAAAACACTTTATGCACTGACCCTCTGAAGTGTGACTGAAAAACTCATTTTTAACCATCTCTATATACAATAATGACAGAAACATTTAATTTCTATCAAAAGTATTCATAATCATAAATTTGTTAGTTTTTTACACTCTTACTATGGCTGATAATGCTGTATTGCCCTTTGGTTGTGCTGGAGGTTTTTCTGTCTCCTTTGCACGAAATTCGTCCGACTTCGACATAAGAGACCGAGCACAATTAACGGCAGGGGGCCAGAAGAGAAAATGGGGGGAGGGCGCGAAAAAAATGAGTGTTCTTGGGGTGGGCCATGAAAATTCCAGGGAAGGTATGGGGTGGGCCAATAAAATGTTTTACACCATGACAGACAGAGAATATTTTTCAGCATTTTTGTTCCTTGTTGAAGCTGGAGTTCCTTGTTAAACTTCTTGTAGCATGATGAAATACCAAGTCTTAAACCTCACAATGCAGTTGTTATGTGTAAAATGAGCAAATTATTATTGAAAATTGAATTGAGCTTGTTAGACTAACTTGGAGATGTGCAGTGAACACTGTCATCATTAAAAATAATTCATGTCTAAATCAATGCTTCAACTATAACAACTATAACAGCACTGAATGAACTTGTAGATTGTTTATAAGGTATTTGGTAATTTCATCATTCTTTGAGATTAAAATAGCACAACACAATACTGAAAAGTAGCTCTAGGTGTTACAAGTAGTAAAGCTTGAACATATGTTATTTTGTTTGTTTAATATTTATATATTTATTTGTTTATTATTTATTTCAAGAATGCAAGAATGTTGTTTTCACTGAAGCATATATTAAAAGTTATAAGGATTATATATATGTGTACAACTTTGCACCTATATAATCTTTCTTTTTTTGGGGGGGCCACAAAAATTTTGTTGCCGGTGATGGGGCGGCCACTAAAATTTTTGCTGGTGTTAGGGGGGGCTGTAAAAAATACATGCACCACATATTTTCTCTTCCAGGCCCCCCCCCCCCGCCGTTAATTGTGCTCGTTCCCTAACTTTCCTGTAAAATTTGTCAATTTGCGGAGCTCGGAGTTCAACCACACTGTAAATCCAAGTGTTTAATTTCTAAACACATAAATAAACACTTATCTGTTACACTTAGTAAACACGTTAAGGTGTTTAAGATATAGTAAACACTTGAAATGTTTAATTAATAAACACACATATTTAGGATTTAAACACTGGTGTTTTTATTAATAAACGTGTCGACGCTTTAACAACTAAACAGACTTACATGTTTATTGGGTTGTTACACTTTTTAAACACATATAGGTGTTTATGACCTAAACATGATTATTCAAAAAACATATAAACATGTTTATCAAAATTGTTTAACACACTAAAAATTGCCTTCAAAATTATGTCATAAGACATAGTTTCCAAAAAAAGACTGGATACCGTGTGCTAAATGGAATGCACAGGAAACATGTTGTATAGAAGCAAACATAATCAAAGGTCCCATGCAGCCACTGACGCTCAAGCATATTAGAAAGAAGTACAATGCGCATGTCCATACCTTTCTCTTTTCATTTTGAATGCATGGCACTTGAGGGCGCTATTGCCATTTCAGGAGAAATATCACTGTTATATCTCAAAGAGGTTTTTATGATATTTGTTAAATGACTTTAAATTTTTATGGAATTTGTTTGATATGGTTACATTGAAATAACAATGTCTTTTACAAATTTTCATACTCACTAGTAAATGCATCGAGTAATGACCTCTGAGCCCAAAGATGCAAAATTTAAGATTGATGTCACGAATTAGGGAGTAGACAATATTTTGAAGTAAACAGCGCCTTTTGTGTGTATTAAAACATTTTATCGTAATGTTGTTCTGAAAACCGCTGTTTTTGACGATAAGAACGCAGAAAACATAGAAGGAAGAATTATCCGCTCGTCCATTTATACTTTAAAGTTGCCCTCTTTAGCTTTTATAATGAATTTTGTTTGATATGAAAAACATTAAAGTTGTTTTACGTCTTGAAGCATTTTGAAATACTTGTCAACTTATTATGAACAACACGATTGGAACTAATTTGGGATAATTAGCATGGATGGTGAAGTAATATCGGTTTAATCTAAAAATGTAAGCTAATCTGCTTTTCTTTTTAAGTTATACACTGTATTTGAATAATTTGTAATATTGCATTATTCAGCTATACGGCACCTAACACTTTCGAGGAATTTAAAAAAGTATGAAGATCCAATTGTCCCATATTAGTGTTAAGCTCAACTTGGTGTTTACCAACGAATCAAGTTCAATGAACAACTCCCATCACGCATGGCGAACATGAATGAGTTTGCAAGCTTTTTGAAATCTTAATTGGCAGTGTCTTAGAGATGAGGATAATAGCTTTCCCTTACATTGTGGCAAGATTTTGTTTTTATTTTTTTACTTTTTTATTTCTTTTATTGGTTAGCTTTCCCTCTTTTTGTGTTGTCTTTCTTTTTCCTCTGGTATTTTCCTGTAGCCTTCATTGTGGCAAGATTTATTTGTCACAGGATTTTTAAGTCGGAAAAAGAAAAATCCATTTTGTCAGGTCACAAACGAAATCATCTCTTTTCATTTAGTAAAGGGTAATTAATACACTTTTGCAGCTATGTATCGTCGTCATTGTACACACTGGCTGACTTTGAGCCAGTAATCTATTTTTTATTTCACGAAAAGGTCTAAAACGAGCGACTTTGCCCCTTTAAATGAAAACTGGTAAACCTGTAATTTCACAACGTTTTTTGTACGAGCCGTTGCGAGCCTCGTCTCAAAAAGAAATTTACGATGTGAAAACTCGTTGTAAGCAAATTCTAAATGATCAATATAAAAGAATGTCTTCCCCAAATAAACTCTTGGAGTACATATTGTGTGGCAAACTACCGTGACAGTAACGTACCATTTCGAATATGGAAGTGCCAAAAGAGTGTCTGCGCATGATATTCTAGTGATGTCAATCAGTTAATCATTACTTCCCATGAAATCTTCTTCCTGGCACGGTTTTGCCGTTTCAGGGTGTCAATAATATCTCGTTACGACCATTGCGTCAAACGTTAAGGATGACGACTGTGTTGAATTGACCCTTCATGACCCTTACTAGATTTTCTGAAGATCGCCCTCTATCTTTCTTAAGGCCCTCTGACACAAAGGTCAAGCAACTTCTTGGTAAAACAATTAAAAGGTTAAAGATTAAATTACACCCTACGCAGACACGTCTTTCCTGCACTGTCTTAAAGCAAGTAGACATGCCACGTGGATCTCACTAACACTCCAGCCAAAAGTAGGACTGTAGGCGCAACGATGTAAGTTGATTTCCTTTTATGACTTTCCAATTATTTAGAGGACCATTTTGAATGCAGTGCTTAGATATTTTAGTAGAATTTAGTTCTTTTCTTCCGTTTACTTTGAACTTGATTTGCCTCGACTCTCCGATGTAGACAATGAATGACCTTGTATTTTTAATCTCTTTATTTACCCAGTTTTCACCGCTTCTTGAATAAACCTATCCTAAACTAAAGCAACTGAGGGTGGTTATTTCTTGGAGTGGTTGGCACTTAGCGGATACAAAAGTAACTGGACTCCGCCACAGTGAAAAATCGTTGCAAAGTGAAAAATCGACGCAAGCGAAACATCATTGGAAGTGTAAACCAGTGAACCATTGGACAAGACACTGGCTCGAGTGCACAGCGGACACTGGCACATAGGCTACAAGGTAGGCCAACTGTATACACATATACAGCCAACTACAACTGACTCAAAGAAACTATAATGGAAGAAAATAAAGTCGAAGGAGCTGAACAACCAGCTCACACAGAATCTCAAAATGAAGATCAAGAAGATATTTCTAAGGCAGAAAATACCACAGAACAAACAAAGGAAGGGGCGGTTCCCAGTGGGACTGTTGAAGGTGGATCTGCTGCCCGAACTGAAGGGCGCCCTCTACAGGACAGTAGTAAAAACGAAAGAGGACTGCTCTATGCTACCTTGAACACCGAAAAGGCCCTGTCAAGCATTTGGAACCAAACAAGGGGAGTTCTCATCGACCTCAGGGGGATGCAGGACCCAACAGAAAGCAAGATTGATACAGCAGAGACACTTTCCAAGGAATATGAACAAACTTGGAACAAACTTCAGAGACTTTATCGACAAGACAAGACTCCAGAAGGTAAGGGGCAAGCAGAATTAACGGAAATAAGCTTCAATAGGAACATTGAACAAGCAAATGAATACATTAACGATGCAAAGACAAGGAGAGCTGAAAACAGCGCCCCCAACTTCAAATCACCATCCGAACGAGGATCTACACTAGGCAGCTTACGTAGTTCACACAGAACCAGATCATCAACATCATCCAGAACAAACGCATTAAAGGCACAAGGCAAGGCACGCTCTGCAGCAAGAGAGGCAGAGTATATGAAGACAATTGCTCACCATCAAGCAAAAATCAAAGTTATCGAAGCTGAAATGAAAGCAGAAAAGGCAAGGATAGATGCAGAAACCCTCCAGCAAGTAGCGGAAGAAAATTCCTTACCAGTACAGACACTTACTACACCAGACCAGTCATCAAACGACCATGTATCACGATACATTGCAATGAAAAGAGAATTGAAGCATGATCCATTACCAGCACTGAACTTTACCGAGTTCGTACCCAAAGCACAAAATAAAGACTTAGAATCATCCCTCTACTGATACAACCAGGACAGGGAACACCAACAGAATCAGGTGAGACAGTCACACCTACTTCAAATCAACAGACACCTACAACAAGCCAGAACAACAACATGCAACCTCTGACGGAGATAGCCCAAATGATGGCCCGTCAACGTTTACCACTACAACAACCAATAACATTTGGAGGCGACCCAACCATGTACATGTCATGGAAAAGATCATTCGAGGCCACTGTGACAACGGCCTGCATACAGACATCTGAGAAACTTGACTTCCTGCATAAATACACGCAGGGAGATCCGCAGAAAATCGTCGAAGACCATCTACAACGTTACGTAGACGACCCAGACGAGTCATACAGAGAGGCTTGGATAGAACTAGAAGACAGATTCGGCAACCCTGCAGTCATCACCGCAGTAATCCTGGAAAGACTGAAGTCCTTCCCGAAAGTTAAACCAGACGAAAGCAAAAAGCTACTCGAACTATCAGACTTGTGCTCTAACACAGAGGCACACATGAGAAAACTTCCTGACCTTTCGTCCCTCAATACACCACAGGGACTCAAGCCCGTCATGGAGAAGTTACCAAGATTCGTCCTCAACAAGTGGAGAGATAACGTGGCATCATACAAACGACGCCACAAAACATTTCCTCCATTCAAGTTCTTCAAAGACTTCCTGAAAGACACAGCGAAAGCAGCATGCGATCCTGATATTCCAAGACCAGACGACACACACCCTGGAACAAGTAAGTCAAAATCCAGTCAACAAACGAAGACTAGAGCGCGTGTACACGCAACGAAATCATCAAATGAAGAAAAACAATGTCTCTACCACGAGGCTAAAGGACATGACCTGAAAGATTGCAAAGCATTTGCAAAGCAACCAGTTGCTGACAGAATTGAACTGTGTAAGAAGAAAGGCTTGTGCTTTAAATGCACTGAGAAACATCTTGCCACAGACTGCACATCGACCATCGAGTGCGCCATATGCAAGAGCAAGAAACACATCACCTGTCTCCACGCTACACCCGGTGACAGGTCTAAGCAGAAAACAACCGAAGCTAAACCAGAAGATAAAGAAAAGGAAACCCAAGAAGCTACAACAAAATGTACCAGACTCACGAAATGCCCAGCCGGACGTTCGTGTGGGAAGATAGTCCTCGCAAAGGTGTATACACAAGACCGACCAGCAGACTACATAGAAACTTACGTAGTCCTAGACGACCAGTCCAACGCCTGTATGGGTGACAGCCACCTCTTCGACGCACTGAAGATACACGGCCCAGACCTTGAATACGAACTGTCAACATGCAGCGGCAAGGGAGAACTCAAAAAGGGACGACGTAGCAACCGCGTCATCATAGAATCACATGACGGAAAGAAAAAATTCTCTCTTCCCGTCCTGCTAGAAAACGACAACATACCGAGCGACAAGAACGAAATACCCACATCAGACATTTGCAAGGCCTTCAAACATCTGAAGCCCATCATCGATTACATTCCAGAACCAAAAAAGAACGTTGGAATTCATCTCCTCATCGGCAGAAACTGCCCAGAACCACTGAAAGTCAGAGAAACAAGGAACGGACCTGTAAACTCGCCTTGGGCTCAACGCACCGACCTAGGGTGGACAATTTCAGGTGAACTGTGCCTAGAGACAGCAAGAGGTGTAATCCGCACTTCAGTACACCGTACTACTGCAACCCTCAACAGCTACGATGAATCGGCGCTCGAATGTAATCATCACATCCACATCAAAGACATAATAAGCCCGAAACCCGTCAACTTCGGCACCACCGTCTTCAAGCGGACACCTTACGACGAACAAAAGGCACCCTCCATTGAAGACAAGCAATTCCTGGACATCATGCAACGAGAAATCCATGTAAACGAGGAAGGCAATCTAGAACTTCCTCTCCCCTTCAGACAAGACCCGAAGAAATTACCGAACAACCGACAGTCAGCTCTGAACCGATTCTACAATCTACAGAATCAGTTTCAGCGTAAACCACAAATGATGGAAGAATACTTTCAGTTTATGAAGAAAATAACGGAACGTGACCACGCAAGTCCTGTTCCAGAAGATGAAATAGATGCCGACAACGCATGGTACCTACCACACTTCGGTGTCTACCATCCCAAGAAACAGCAGATCAGAGTAGTATTCGACTCCAGTGCAAAGTACAACGGAGTCTCCTTGAACGACGCATTGCTTCAGGGACCTGACCAAATGAACAGCCTCCTCGGTATCCTGCTACGATTCCGACGCAAGCAGACAGCAGTAATGGGCGACATAGAACAAATGTTTCATAGCTTCCACGTCAACAAAGAACACAGAGACTATCTGCGCTTCTTTTGGTTCAAAGACAACGACCCCACGAAACCAGTAACTCAGTACAGAATGAACGTACACCTGTTCGGTAATGTCTCCTCACCAGCCATTGCTACCTTCGGACTGAGAAAGATCGCTGAAGACGGCGTATCTACATATGGAGAAGACGTGAAAGAGTTCATCGACAAGAACTTTTACGTCGACGACGGACTAACCTCAGCACCAGATGCACAGAAAGCTATCAGTCTCATCAATAGAACAAGAGACTTACTAGCGACCAGAAACGTTAACTTCCACAAGATCGTTTCTAATGACGAAGAAGTCATGACAGCACTTCCAGACGAAGTACGAGCCAAAGATCTACAGAGTTTGGATTTCAACCAAGACACCTTACCAACACAGAGATCATTAGGGGTCAAGTGGTCTCTAGAGGCGGACGCATTCACATTCGAAGTAGACTTGAAGGAGAAGCCATTCTCACGGCGGGGAGTACTGGCGATCGTCAACTCAATATACGATCCACTCGGTATACTCGCACCAGTTTCCATAGAAGGAAAACTAATACTACGAGGCCTCATGACAGAAACTAAAGGATGCAACTCATCAAACCTTGGATGGGATGAAACGCTACCAGAGAAACATTTGCCCAGATGGACCCGCTGGTACAACAACCTCAACTACATCACAAAGATACAGCTACAGCGATGCTACACTCCACCCACCTTCGGACCCATAAAGAAAACTGAGTGTCACATTTTCTCTGACGCCAGCAATGAAGCCATAGGTGCCGTAGCGTACTTGCGGTTGACTAACCATGAAGACAACGTCAACGTATCATTCATACTTGGCAAGGCAAAGGTAAACCCGACTCATGCAGTCTCCATACCTCGCCTAGAACTGTGTGCAGCCGTCCTAGCGACAGAACTCGCACAGAAGATCACATCAGAAATCGGCCTGAACATCGACAACGTCATATATCACACGGACAGCGAAATCGTCCTTGGATATATAAACAACACCTCGAAACGTTTCCACGTATACGTAGCGAACAGAGTAGAAAAGATACACAACATATCATCACCACACCAGTGGCGACATGTGTCTACACACGAAAATCCAGCTGACATCGCATCACGCAGCGTACCAGCCCAAAAACTCAACTCAACTATCTGGCTATCAGGACCAGCATTCCTATGGCAGCGAGACGAGCAAGACAACCATGAAGAAACAGAACACAAATACACAGTAAGTGACGAAGACCCTGAGGTCCGCAAACAACTTGCTGTCCTCAACACATCAACGAAGGAAGTAGAACAAGACGACTTAGGTGCTCACCGATTTCAACGATTCTCATCATGGAGATCCTTGAAGAGAAGTATTGCCAACTTAATAGGCAAAATCAGACAAAGAAAATTACCAGAAAAGACAGACAAAAAAGAAGAAGAGAAGTCTCCAGAAGAACTGAAAATTGAGATGATGGCACAAGCAGAAACCATCATCCTACGCTCAGTACAGAAAAGCGTGTTTCATAAAGAATATGAGATACTATCTGCAACAAAGTCAGCAGGCACGGACAACAACAGACTACAGAAACGGAACCCCATCAGCCGGATGAACCCATTCATCGATGAAAAAGGACTCATCCGTGTTGGAGGAAGACTTCGTCAATCCGACATCGACCTCTGCGGCCGACACCCCATCATCCTCCCACAGGACAACCACATTTCACGACTTATCATCGATCATGTACATCGACAAGTACAACATCAAGGCAGACAACTCACCCTGTCAAACGTCAGAGCTAATGGCTATTGGATCATGGGTGTACATGACATGGTAAGAAGCATACTACACAAATGTGCGATATGTAGAAGACTGAGAGCAAAACCACTCACTCAACTCATGGCCGACCTACCGTCGGACAGAACAGAGAAAACCCCACCATTCACCAACGTCGGAATGGACGTATTCGGCCCCTGGACTATAGCTTCCCGCAAAACCAGAGCCGGTAAGTCTGAAGCAAAGAGATGGGCAGTTATCTTTGTCTGTCTCTACACTACAGCAGTACACATAGAAGTAATAGACTCCATGGACACTTCATCCTTCATCAACGCCCTACGTCGCTTCATAGCTATACGCGGCAACATCAAGAAACTCAGATGTGACCAGGGCACCAACTTCATTGGCGCAAAGAACGAACTTCAGGCAGCAGCCAAAGAGCTGGATCAAGACCGCATCAAGAAATTCCTTACAACGAGAGACTGCGAGTGGATTTTCAACCCACCTCATGCATCACACTTCGGCGGTATATGGGAACGACAAATTGGTACCATCAGACGCGTTCTTGACTCCATGCACTATCAACTAGGCAAGCAACAATACACACATGACTTGCTGACAACTCTCATGGCAGAAGCCAGCGCCATCGTCAACTCCAGACCTATAACAACGGTATCATCAGATGCAAACGATCCCCAAGCTCTCACCCCAAACATGCTACTCACCATGAAGACTCAATCACCGACCCCACCACCAGGCTCATTCGTCCAACAAGACATCTACAGTAGAAAACGTTGGCGACGCGTACAGTACCTAGCTGATCAATTCTGGATACGATGGAGAAAAGAATATCTACAAAGCCGTCAGCCACGACCAAAATGGAACAAATCTACAATCAACGTCAAAGAAGGAGACGTGGTTCTTTTGAGAGAGAAAGAATACGCAAGAAACAGCTGGCCCCTCGCTCGCATAGTGAAGGTCTACCCCAGCGATGACAACAAAGTACGAAAAGTAGACGTGATGATCTATAAAGATGGCGAACATCGAACCTACCTCAGACCAATTAGTGAATTAGTTTTGATTGAAAGTACAAATTGAACTTTGTGATTGAATTCAATGAACACTATATACGGACTATCTTAGTATGGACCCTTTCGTATATACTCTTAGCTTTTAGAATTTATTTAGCATTTATTCTATTTGAAATTTATTATTAGTAAAAATTCAGCTTACCGCGCATTTTTAGACGGGGAGTGTGTTGAATTGACCCTTCATGACCCTTACTAGATTTTCTGAAGATCGCCCTCTATCTTTCTTAAGGCCCTCTGACACAAAGGTCAAGCAACTTCTTGGTAAAACAATTAAAAGGTTAAAGATTAAATTACACCCTACGCAGACACGTTTTTCCTGCACTGTCTTAAAGCAAGTAGACATGCCACGTGGATCTCACTAACACTCCAGCCAAAAGTAGGACTGTAGGCGCAACGATGTAAGTTGATTTCCTTTTATGACTTTCCAATTATTTAGAGGACCATTTTGAATGCAGTGCTTAGATATTTTAGTAGAATTTAGTTCTTTTCTTCCGTTTACTTTGAACTTGATTTGCCTCGACTCTCCGATGTAGACAATGAATGACCTTGTATTTTTAATCTCTTTATTTACCCAGTTTTCACCGCTTCTTGAATAAACCTATCCTAAACTAAAGCAACTGAGGGTGGTTATTTCTTGGAGTGGTTGGCACTTAGCGGATACAAAAGTAACTGGACTCCGCCACAACGACTATATACGAAGATGGTGATTGCTTTAATCTTGTAATTAGTCATGAACGTCAGTAATCGGAGACTAGAGAGGTTTAGTTACACGTAATTGCGTGTACGTCTGACGGCGCGCCATGGCGTACGCGTATCCGTGCTCACGTGTGAATAGAGAGGTTTAGTTGTGCGTTCCCGATTATATTACTGCATATTTTTTCTTAGAAACATGCGAAATTCGTATAATTTTTAAGAAACATGAATTTCGTGAGGATCACTCTTATAGTCGCTAGTTGTACCCTCGAACTACCTTAAATCGGCCGATTTTCTTTGATACAGTTATTTATGTGGCTTAGAGAATTCTTTCTGGAGGCGCCAGACAAAAAGTGGAATGCGTCTACAACATTTCATGTAAGGAAATTATGGTAAGTACTCCTTGTATAGTTGAAAACTCTACGAAATATTCTGATATCAAGAATGTTTGCTAATTTACAACGATACCTTTTGAGTTTGCTTGTCTAAATTCGTGGAAATCATTGAGAACATATCAAAAATACTACACGTAATTATGACCACGTGTAGAAGTGTTGTTTGACGTTCGGAACGTCTGTGCTACACGTACGCGACGTCTGATTATCACGTGAAAAAGACGCTACGCGTACAGATCGAACGTAATTACGTGTTACTAAACCTCTCTACTAATAGTCTTCAAATCACCGGCCACTTTACTCATTATTACATTACATTATAGCTTTGTCAATACCAGTGAATTTGTGGCGTCATACCCCCTGATTATTACTGATAATGTCTCCGAATATCCAGCATTGTGCCCTCACCCCCAAAGCGAGCATAACAATACAAGATTTTGTTTGTAAACGAATGGAGCACTGAGCATTTAAAAGTGGGGAGGAGTTATGGGGGAAGCCATGTAACATGTGAAATCTTGATAAGGCCAATCCAATTATATTTCTCATACAGCCCATAGCCGCGATATACAAATTAATTTTTTCTACATATTGTAAACCATAATTAAGCAAAAATGTACCCCCTCGGTTTCGCCTCGTACATTATGTCGAGCAAGGTTTGCTTGAGTCCATTATGGCCCGGGAGGGGGTACATTATTGCTTAATTATGGTTTACAATATGTAGCAAAAATTAATTTGTATATCACGGCTATGGGCAGAATAATAAGGGTAGCCGTTTGAACACTCACTCTATTTCGGTAAAGTCGAGCGGTTTCCTACATTTTCTACTATTTTAAACTTCCCTTTTTCACAAAATGTACTATGACCTTGCCCTTAGTTTGCGGATCTACCAAAAGTAGATAAAATGTAGGACACTTTCGGAATTCTGTGTTTCGATAAGCCTGCGAGTTTTAAGTTCAAACGTACATTTGTGTTTGACACTTCTGCTATTTATCGTTTACTTGTATGAAAGAGTACGGACGCTATCTCAGCCTGTCACCTGAAGAAGACACGTGCTTTGTCATTGTCGACTCCCTAGAACAGCAGAAATGTATCAATTGGTACAACATACTTTTGAAAAACATCCTCTTAAAATAGGAACGACTTCAGATTCTGATGGTCAGTCCTTGAAACCACACTTCGCTCACTTTCGCACCTCTGACCACAATTGCTCACTTTCTCAGGCTTTGACCATAATTGCACTTACGCATATGGACGTCTTCCATAAAAGTAATTATATTTCGGTAGACCTAGAGCTGACAAAATCAAACTCATGCAGGGCCAATCAATAGAGTTTGTGGTAAAAATGTTTGAAAGCGATTTCATAGCGGCCAAGTTTTTCATTAGTTGACGCTTCCGTCGTTCGGCCGGCAAAATACGGAACGTCAGGTTAGTGGGGCACGGAGTATGTTTTAGGTAGATTAAGACGCTCTGAATGAATAGGGTAAATGCATTTGGCATAGAAGAGGGCAGTTTCGGCTTTTTGTCGCGGTAACTGGGGGAAGTCCGGAAAGCGACTCTAATGGGCACTGATGTGCCAGGGAGCCTACAATAGTCGAAGATCGTACGATAGAGAAGTCGATGAAAGCTTTCGCTTCCCCCTCCAGACTTGAATTTTGTCCAAACGCACTAGAACAGAATTTCAACCGGCAGTTCATTTCATATCTGACCTATCGGAGACCCATAGAAATGTTACTGAGCGCACCATTTACGATTTGAAAGTGTATGGATAAACTCATCGTTGGCCCTTTGGCTTACATGTGCACTTACTTGTCGTGCATGCAATCTGATAAATATTTAGATGAAAGTCAAACGATTTCAAGGTCCTCCCTTTGGTCCATTGATCAAAAAAGTGTTTTTAGTTAACATTATCATAAAAAGGCCAAATAAGCTAGTTCAAACAGAGCATTGCTTCCTTTGTCATTTATTAGTAAACTAGCTCACATACAAACGGAACAATCAGTCAAATCAAGGTGAGACACAAAAAGACGCGCAGAAGCAATACAATCCTTCAATTGAACTACACGAAACTCGCTCCACATGTGAACAATTTAAAACATAGTTACAACTTATGCAAACTACAGTGTGCCAAACACATATAAAACGAAAAGGGTCCTAACACCATTCTTTACAAACCATCCTCTCCTATAAAAAACTGCAGCGATAAGGTGTACGGTCAACTTTCTCGCAAGGGCTTTGCCTGTCATGGCACGTCATGCGGGAGCATAGAATACAAAACACCTAGTCTATTGACAGTCGAGAAAAAAAATCATTCACAGCTCTTCAATTATTTTGATATGACAACAAACGAGTGCCTGCATTATTACTGGTGCGATGTATTTGTGTTTTAGATCGACATCTGAATGCAAGAAACTTACCATTGATGAATCTCCCGCGGATCCGCTGAATTCATAAGACTGTTTAAAAGCTGTTTGCAATTCAGTGTAACCAGGAAGAAGGAAAAGGCTACTGTAAATGTGTAACTTTCAGTCTGGCGAGTAGCCAAATACCGAGTACGTTGTATCACAGATGTTCCTATATGCAGGCGTGTATTTATATACTTATCACAAGAAATTACTGGTGACGATATCACCGTATCACCACGAGAGTGACACGGTCATCATGCAACAAGTATTTTTATAAGCGCGATCGGAACTAATTTGCGATAATTGGATCTTCATGTTTTTCAAACTTCTCAAAAGTGTTAGGTGATTTCTAGGTGAATGTTACAACAATACAAGTCACTCATAAAAATAAGTGTATAACTTGAAAAGAAAAGCAGATGAGCTATGTTTGCAGATTAAACCGACATTACATTACCATCAAATTATCAAAATATAGTTCAAATCGTGTTCACAGAAGAAATATACTTGTCACCTAAATTCGCTATTTTTTGCAAAATGAAGACGAGATCGCCTTCACAATTCCGTGTTTAAACTTGAGAACAACATAGGGAGTAATATCAACGCGCCATGGGCAAGTTGTCAATTTAGTCATCGGTCACATGAGCGAGGAAGACAACGATCATGTACGGGCAAATGCCAGACGATCTTCCGATGTATACAGGTATCTTCCCGCGGAGTTATACACGAATTAAACGGTAGCATAGGCTTGGGAATTTAGGGAACGAACGGTATTAACGAAAGACGTGGCGAAAGAAGAAATGGGGGTGTCACGAAAAACTAGGGTGTTCAGAGGGGCATTAAACATTCCAGAGTATAATAAGGGGGTTCCAACATTTCACACAATCCAAATCATGACGATAAATCACTCTGAAAAGGCAGTGGAAAACGATTCTTTCATAAAGCAGTTTTCTGAAGTTATCCAATGATACATCTGTTTCAATGACTGGTGATCATTAACAGTTTGCGGTTGTGAATACTATAATGTATGGCTGTCAAAGAGTGGCAATGAGATATGAAAATAACAGTTGAGTTGACGGTGATATGTTGAATCGCATGGTCATTCACACCTGCGAATTGAGTCATTTGTACATTTCATTATCTCTATTATGAATTTGATAAAATTAAAGCCTTTGACTAGAGCAGTTTAAATGATTGATAGCGTTTCGAAAGGCTTCAGCTGAATTTTGATTTCTCAGAAATGTTTGTTTCATGTTTGTTTCCGAGTTCGCTCCTTTTGTTTAATATTCTTTAAATCACGAATATATTTATTTTTCCTGTTTTTGGTATGGTGTAGGACCTTATAACTATCGTAAATGTTCAAATAGTAGTTAGCTTTCCTAGAGTTCGCGGTGGACCTGAAATAGTCTTTGGGTTTGATTCGAGATAAATTTAACGAGAGAGGCAGGGAGTTGAGCAATTTTTTTTCTATGTGGTCATGGCTTGACTTTTAGCTGCCTCTTCCATTTTAAGTGTTTTTTGTTCTTTGTGCTGTAGGTTTTCTTTTAGCCTAATCATTGAGGGACAGCGAGAGCTGATACATCAATGGTCATCTTGTCATCTCGTGTAGCAGTCAATGTCTGTTTCGTTGGATGGAAGCTTCCTGTCGGTGGTGCTGTTCCGGAAAATAATCGGCTTTTTGTTTGTGGAGAGTCCGTGGTTTATGCAAATTGTTTGCTACGGAAAAATTACTTCGGCAATAAACCCAAGTATTGGGCAAAACAGAAGTGCGCTGGGCCGCAGTGCTTTCGTAATTTCTTCCGGTGATTGTCCTCCGTTCATTTTCTTTTCTTCCCTACTGCAACCCAACCCGGATGCTTTTCTCTATTTTTGGAAAATTATCTTTGATCCGCGATAAGCCTCGCTTGCGGTCATGCCAGGGTCCCAGCCCTGTGTTTTTCAAAGTGACGCTGCGCGAAAAAAGTGACCCTTCGCGAGAAAACAAGTAGCCGTCCCCGTATTTGAGGGACAAAAAACAATGACCCCCCCCCCTACACTTCACAGTCCATAACAGTAATATCTTAATTGGCATATAATTTCTCATTCGACCTTTGAACTTTCAGCGAGTACCTTTAAACCTTTACAATAATCAGTTTTATTAAAGTTTAAATTGATTCGAATATCACGAGAAATAATTCTATCTACTATCACTAACCGTACAATGCTGGCACGCAACGCTACAAAAGTAATAAAATATTCTGGCTGCATAATTGACTTCAAAGGTCTGTAACCTCATTATTGACCTCAAAAGTTTGCACCACCTTTTCATATCATCATCTATGCGACATACCTGGTTAAAACCTAAATTGTACTATGACAAACAATGCCTGCAGCGACGTCAAGTCTTCCAAATGTTGTTTGCTGAAATGATCATCAAGCAGGGTGTATTTTAGAGAGCTGGAGTTTACTCTGTGACGATTTATACTTTTGCATCTGATGGTAGAAAGACATTTATAGTCTGCTGCTTGTATAATCATTACTGATATGGCTGTAAAGCTGTCGTATACTGAAGTTTAGCAAATGTTCCCCATAAACTAATTAGATTTGATTTAGACAAAAGGGGCGTCGGTTATAAAAATGGAGTCAATAGGATAAAATAAACATCCTTCTAGCGATATTAATCTTTTAAATTATGTGTGATTTTCTAGTTCCCTGGTAACTACACGTCTTATGCGTAGTAGATATTGGTGTTGTTACTATCAATCACCATCAATGTCACATGCACATTGTACTGTGACGATAAATGATAGATGATAAATAGGTGATAAATAAATGTCACTGGGGTCAAATCGACTGCGCCAAGTTGGATGTATTGGAATAATTCGACTGTGCAATAAAAAGCTTTACTGCCACATTTATGCTACGTTCCGACGTTCTCTTCAGTAGCCTAATAACGAAGACTACAGAAGAGAACGTCGGAACCATAGCATAAACTACACTTATACAAACCACAGGCTACCCAGACAGTATTAATATGTTTATTATTGAGTTTTTCTCACTGTTTTCTCTATCAGTTCCTCTCCTTTTCTTCATCACAGTCCCTCTATGGATATAGGGACTGTGTCTTCATGCTCTGACTGATCGAAGTAAATAAAATAAACGGTTATATAATCTAACCTAGCCTTTAACCCTTTATTCATTTTACACCCATTACAAAGACGTTTATCTCTCATATACACATCTTGTAATTAATTAGTCAACACAACTAATTATGCTAATCCTTGGACTTATCAGGGATTTTACAGGTTGGTCAACATCGCGAAAGATAGGAAAGGTCTTTTTCATTTACATCTCTATCTTTGCAATGTTGACCAACAATCTTGATTTGTACTTGGCGCGGGAGAGTAACGTACACGTACGTCGCTGAATCCCGACAGTAAAATTTAAATTTAAATAAAACTAACGCAACATCCAAATATCGAAAATAACACCCTTGTAGTACAGTATCTCCAGATTATAGATTTAGATTTTTACATTTAGCCTAAAGCTGATGAAATAAATATCTTAAACAAGCGATCGGCATGATAGCGTCGAAGAATTTATAGCCTACAGCTGGTTGATGCAATTGTTTTCTATGTAATATCACAATCGCCATCGAACTCTTTGAATAAAGCGCCATCATGGTATATTTGTTTGCTGTAATGATTTCAATTCACAATAATTATTTCAGTTTCAGGCGTCAAAATGCTTCCTGACAGCAATGTAAGCATAAAAGTTGCAATTATCGTAAAAACTTATGAGAGGAACATCAGAAAGAACGGTTTGATGGGGTTCAAAAATATCGATATCACATTATATTATTTTAAGCCAATCATACTGCATACAAAGTTAAAACAATGCTCGGTGGCATTTGAAACTTTCCAGCATATTTTGACAGTGTTGACATTGGGATCCACTGCTGTCGTTCATAAATCGGTTATTGAAGTGTACGTTAAACAAAATATCCGATTAATCCAGTCTTTGTGATTTTTTTCGCAGGTCCTGAACACTTGAGATCGATTGCCAGATCTTTGGCGTACAGAGTTTAAATCGAGAACGTCCGGGATCCGTCAAAACTGTTTCATGTGTACAGCAAACTCTGACCGAACTAATTGGTCTATTTTTTACTTTCCTGACAATGCTAATGTTGAAAACATTACACCAAACCACTCATATTGCCCACAATCAACGAGCTTACACAAATCGTCTTTATATCCCTTGTAATAATACAAGTGAAACATTTTAATAATGCATAATGACAAAATGAGTTGTCACTCAATTCCGTTCACTTCAACACTGGATACAGTCTTCGATGAGAAAGAAAAATATTTTTTATTAACCTTTAGTCAAACAGAAGCGGTGTATTTGAGAGAGCTAGAGGATTCTCTGTAGCGATTTGTACTGTGTGCATCTCATGATAATCAGACATTTATTATTCCATAGCTTAAATGATAATTTTAGGTTTGTTGAAGTTTCCTTATTAATGTTTAGGAACTTTTCCCCATAAGGTAACAGTCGAGTTGATTTTGAAACACTTAGCATATGTTACACAACAGAGTCACTAGGACAAAGTCCATATCCTTCCTACGATTACTAAATCGCGTGTTACTTGGTAGTTGCATAGCATTACAAATCTTATGCAGAGTATAATCTCAATCATAATCAATTTCTCATTCTACTGTGAAGATAAATACACTTTATTTCACTTGGACCAAATCAGCTAAACCAAGCTACATGTAACAACACTCGACTAATTCCACCGTTGAATAAAAATATTATTGCCATATTCACAATTAATATGGCCAATAGACAAGCTACACGCATTGCACATACGATCTCGCAACAAAATTAAGTACATTAAGGATATTTTTGCAACACTTCCCGGTACCTTCTCGTAACTTTGTACAACATGGTGCACTACACTCACGGAGATATGCAGTTTGGTCAGAGGGAAACTTGATGACATAAATCGATGAAACACCAATAAAATATTTATATAACTCTGTCATTTCGTGACAGGGCGCATGTCTTCATCCGTTTCAAGGTTGTACAAGCTTAGGAAGGCATGTCATGGTACATGCTAGAAATGTGAGCATTTTCGACAACCGTCTCCTAAACGAGGCTCACCAACTCATTCTTTGATCCTGACCATTTTTCTTGTAATTTGCGCGCTTATGTATTTCATATTGTTAGTGTTGTCTCAGCCTCATTTGAAGCATGTATCGGTGAAGGTGGCAAAACATTGAAAGGCTTGACAATTCTGCTTCTTCAAAAAGTGGAGCGTGGGAGACGACAGAAACCGGGGTACGTCTTGCACACCAAAGAATATTCTGCCGACTTCAATTATTACGCTCATGAGCTAAAATATGTGTAAATCGCTGTTCAAAATCTTACACTACATGTATGTTGTATGTTGAAAATAAATAAAGCTATTTAAATTATGATTGTGACTTCATATGAGTTAAGATCTATCCTACAATCCAACCAATCAGGCAAACAGTCACGTCGACCTAAATTTCACAGATAAATTGAAGAAATGTAATTTTACTGTATGGAGTGGGAATGAGTTTGCCACTCAACCGTCAGTAGTAATTTCAAATGCACGTGTTCATTCTGTTTATCAAAGAATGCCGATGGAAACTTTTTGCGCTTATTTCAAATCACGACCTATTTCAACAATATTATGATAGACAGCCACATTTGAAAATGTCTCAGTATCCTTCGATTTGTTCGGAAGACTGCTGTAACAAACACATTTTTAGGCCAGAAACAGTAGCGTCACTTTTGTTTTTTGGAAATGAATTTCTCCATAATCGTTAAATGGACGGCTAAGTATACAGAAACTAATTTCGATGATTTTATGTCTCTGTCTAGAGGTCGGAGAGCCCAAACATTGGCCCGGACAATTTCTTCTCGCTTCCATATTTGCCAACGGTGTGAAGAAGAGAACATAAAGTATCCGATGCTTTCGACGAACGCAAAACCATTCTCGAAAACAGTTGTTCTTGTACTTACCAGAGTTCGAACAAACCTATCTTTCTTTTTTAAAAGTTGTTCCTCGTTCACATGTACATCAGGTTTGCAGCCAGTATTGTATTTCTGTAGTTTGCTATGACAAGACTCAATACCTTTAGACAAGGTCACATGTACTTTAAAAAAAGTCCATTCGTCATACTCACCATCAAATACAGTGAATGATCAGCTGTGCAGTTCGCTACTTAGGCCAAAGAAACCTCAAAATGTTTAGTTTTGTTTGAGTACGCATACAGTATAGTTGTGTCGTGCCTTTATACCCCCGGCCTGGTCACGCTATGAAATTAAATAAAACCAGTCATTGAAACTATGAACAGTAAAAGAAGTAAGATAAATAAGGAAATCACCGGTTTACTGTATATACGGATAGTTTTCAATCGGATTCGAACCCACAACATACGGCATCAGTCGCCTAGCTGAGAGGCCTGAGACAGAACCAGTGGGCTAAATCTCCACTCCCAAAAAAGAGTGGTTCAATAGCCGGCTAAGTTGTTACATTTTTCTGACTGAGACCTTTCAACACGTTGTAGAGTTCGTGAAGCACTCACGCACGCATGCTCACTATCATACATCGCACATACACACTTTATCGAAGCGAAGAAACGAATTCATCGCTTTAACTGGGCGAACGATAACCTCGGGGACAATTCTGTCCACCAGCAGTGTTACCGACCCAGGATAGAAAATACGGATAGTTTTCAATCGGATTCGAACCCACACATACGGCATCAGTCGCCTAGCTGAGAGGCCTGAGACAGAACCAGTGGGCTAAATCTCCACTCCCAAAAAAGAGTGGTTCAATAGCCGGCTAAGTTGTTACATTTTTCTGACTGAGACCTTTCAACACGTTGTAGAGTTCGTGAAGCACTCACGCACGCATGCTCACTATCATACATCGCACATATTTAACATAAGTAAAAAGAAGAACCTAATAAAATAACTACTGCGTCGTTACAGTTTATGACCATTCTAGTGTGGTACCATCAACAACATACCAGTCAGGTACAAAATTGATGCTATGCTGTTGTTAATCGGTTATATAACAGTTTCTGGTGCTGCATGAAAATAGCTGGCCTCGAGCCATTGGTTAGCGTGAACTTTGTATGCTGTACAACCAGAAAAGGTTGACGAAGACTCTCAACTTGATCAAAAACTAACCTTAGCTGACAAGGAGTGTCTGGTATTGTAAACGGAAACGTAAGGATTAAGGGCGTCGACTTTTGTAAGAAAAACATGTTCTGAGCATGTTTCAGCAGTTTTAAAATTTTTACAGCACTGAGATTATACTTCTGTTTTAGGTAGCAGCGTTTTCATCATCAAATGATGTGAATGTAAATATGGCTTACATGAGCAAGGGATCACATGTACAAATGTCAAACCACATAAAATGTCCCATAAAAACAACTGCGTTGTAATTATATACATAATATATGGCGCCTGTAAATACTTTTTACATGAGCAAGGAATCACATGTATATGTCAAACCACATAAAATGTCCCATAAAAACAACTGTGTTGTAATTATATACATAATATACGGCGGCTCACTTGTCAAAAACTTCAGCAGTCGTAAGGATTGCGCTACAAAATGTCATTTGTAAATTAAATGGTAAGGTTCAGCTGTTATTAACATACCGGAAAATCGAATACTACTTTTGATTATATATATATATATATATATATATATATATATATATATATATATATATATATATATATATATATATATATATATGTGTGTGTGTGTGTGTGTGTGTGTGTGTGTGTGTCTCTCTCTCTCTCTCTCTCTCTCTCTCTCTCTCTCTCTCTCTCTCTCTCTCTCTCTCTCTCTCTCTCTGTGTCTGACTGTGTCTGTGTGCCTGTGTGTCTGTGTGCGTACATAAATCACTAAGCCTGCGAGCATTTTGTTTCCTCAATGTTGCAAATATATTAATTTTATAATGCAATTTGCTTGTACAAACAAGAATCTGTAAAATATTACCCACCAACGACATAGATTTATTTAAAATACGGAAAGCTTCGAAAGCTATTGGACCGTACCTCTTGGCGACAACTCTTTTCACATTGAATTTGCATGGGTAGAAAACAAAAAGTTTCCCGTTGAAATATACGACCAACAATACAACGTGGCTGCAACATATCTCTCAGCGGCGTTGTCAACATTAAATGCGAAAACTTCATCCCAAACAATGTTTTATTCTGCCAGAAAACATCCGTCAGTCATTCACAGAAAGTGATTCACTGCAAAAGATATCGACAAAGAAAGCCGCCCTGTTACCACATTGTTGAATATTCTTGCCCTAAAAACTTTCAGAAACATGTATTCGTCTGCGTTATATAATGTACTTTTTGTCCTGGATGTGTCGCGTCATGTCATGACAAAATATTCTGTGCACTGCATCGAATTAATGTCATTTTCTCTGTATTCTTTCTTTTCATCTTTCCACAACACCGACTCTTGCACGTCCTATTGCCTTTTACTCGAAAACGTCCAAAGATCCACGTGCTCTAATCAACAACAATTAGTTTACTAACGTTAGCCTAAATTTGAAGGAAAAATGCTCCGTTCGAAGCTTTTGCGACTTTGATGCAGGTTCAACACTAAAATCATTTTCGAATATGAATATTAAAAGTAGAGATATGGTCTCAAGCCGCCCTTGTGCCAGTGAACCTCGACTGTCTCCTTTTGATATATTACTGATATTGATATTTGCCAAATTCGAAGCTCCTTATTCTTTTTCGAAAATTAAGTCGAGCTGCTTGTGATCAGCCTGTCGATACAACCTCTAGTGAGTGCAATGTCCCTGTTATTGTTGACATTGTCAATAGCATTCAAGTCCTGACAAGAAGTCATTTTGTCGAGAAAAACGTTTTACCCTACAAGTGTTACGATATTGGCATATCTACTACTTTATGCTACGACATGTATATAATTTTAGTGTCAAAAGTGACAGACAACGTCCCTTAAAGAGTTTTGAATGGTTCACAACACGCGAACGGAAACCGTCTAGTTCGGTCAACAATCTACAAAACGTGATATTTAAGAATGAGGATAGTCCGACCAATCGCCCTTTTGTATCCATTGGCAACTAGAGTTATTCTACAGAGCGTTGTTTTCACCACAGTCCCAGGGTACTGTGGTTATACATACGTTATGGTCGCAAATGCCATTGTATGCTGACAAAGGAATAATTGAATGATGCCTGGTCGACTCAAAAGATTCATATTCATATCTATAGTATATTGGCTTTAAACCTATACCGTAATATGTGCTTGACAAATCTATGATATGCCATTCTTCACGAGGTATAATTGGATTGAAACCAAACACATCTACGAATGATTAACAAAGGATAATGACGCGGGCACATTAATCCGTACCATTCATATTTTAGTACTCATCTAAGAACAAAAGTATTCGTTCGAACAAAGCTGACCAAAAAACAACAATTTCAAAAAGTAAATCGTACTGTTTCAAAATTACATTTTATCCAGTCAAACGTTTTTTCAGTGCAGTGTATTTATGAAATTACGTACCTGTAAAATTGAACACAGGTCTGAACTAAATCACTCATCCATCCATTCTTTTGTTTTGGTCACTTTTCATATGTTATTGGAAACAGCTGCGCCCAAGACCAATATGTTCATGATTAGTTTTAGCCAATTGGTTGCATTTCAACATTTAGAAGACAACACTTGTATGGTCGTCGATTTAATGTCTATGAAAAGCGCACACGAGAATTTCACTTTTGTTGCAAATATAATTTTTCGTCGTCATTATCATCATCATCATCATCACCACCACCATCATCATCATCACCCTCAATTACTCAGCTAGATTGTCGACAGTCCCTTCTGCTTTTCTGATTCTTATTGATGTGGTCTCTCGCACACACAACGATGGGGAATCGCAAGCGTAGCGCCTGAGGCGCGAGCTTGGCATTACGAGTGCAAAGCATGAGAGACTGTTGTCTCCGCTACGCCCTCAACGACAAAAACAGAGAAAATCCTGTTGTTAACCGAACGGAGAGGAATGATTGACAGGAAAGTGGGTCGTACATCAGCTGGTCACGTCAAGGCAAGCTGAAATAGTATCGCAACATGTTGACAGCGAATAAGCTTTTCTAAAGCAAATCCTTGGAAGACCTCGGATATTCGCGCTGCAAGACTTTCAAAAATAAGTTATTTACGGTTATGATGCCGGAAAAGACGTCTGAATTACTGACGATGCTGGTACGATAAGCGCGTCATCGGACCTGCGCTATCTTGGGTTGTTGTGTTTAACTGGGACGTTCAAACAAAATCGGGTGGGAAATGAATGTTTTTACTGAATTAGAAGCATCAATTAGTGGATACAGAGCGCATATTAAATACAGCCACTATTCTCAGATCAAGATAAGTCAACACTACATATATGTATGCAGTATGGTCTCACTTGCACGTTCGAACTCTGTGCAAATTTCTTCCTTTACCTCCGCCTGTTCTCTACGTCATATCTCATGACAATAGCAGCACAAATCCTACAAGACAGAATAGGTCCTTGTGTCAATGTGTGCTTTCGCTTCCAATACCCCCCCCCCCCCCACTGTCTTGTGTGCGAGATAGTACACCAATGAGAGACAGAAAATGCACAAGGGAATGTCGACAGTATATTACTCAGCTACGTCGTCATTATTTTAATTATTCCCTTCGGAAACAACATAAAATCCCATACCGAAGATCGATATCTAGTAAAGTGTCATTGATAAAATGCACTTTGAAGCAAGATAACAGAACTTAATAAAAGTGTTTCATATTTACTTGCATAGGTCTTAACAGAAGAGATCGATGAGTAGACTATCATTAAAAAAAAATATTAAACACCCGAACGCTCACTGAATTCTACACAGTCGAACTTCATTTCTTCTGATAACACTAACATACTATTTTATTAGTCTAAGACAAACACATACCCACAAGCAACGTTTTTATGGTTTACCCGTTATAACCAATGAGCGTGTGGTGATGATACGTAACGAATTTCTTGTAGGTGGGTGTAACGGCAGTTCACATGAAAATTACTGGTGACCTGGAAAAACACTTGTTTGATCAATAAACCTTTGTAAAATCAGAGATAAACAGCTATATGTGCCGTTGCCATATTTCATGGATCTTCTTGAAAAGGATTATGTTAGTCTGTGAAATAATGTATCGTTCGATTATGGCATATGAATTTTGACTTCATTTGCAAGGAATGAAGAGAATCCAGATTGATCGATTTAATCATAAATATTCAATTACAACTGTATTTGTAAGGATATCCAAAAATATGAAAAAATATTTTGAATATGAAAACATTATCTCTAATCAACAATAAATTTGACATGCAACTATTAATTCATAAAAACGAAACGTAAAGATAATACCAGTTTTTACACTATGTGCAAAATAATTTCGAAGAAAATGTCCTATAATAAAAATATATGTCCCAATCGTATTATAGGAAAAGCGTCTAACGTTTTCATTCCATCATCAAATATTTCAAGTTTCAACGGATAAAACTTGTTAAATTTAATATCATTTACAGTACTATACAGAATGAAAATGTCACTAACAAACTAGCATTATAAACACACTCCGAGTAGTACACACTTTGCTAACTGGTTTGATACTATGTCGCTTAATATCGTTATTGAGGTGATTAAATATTATTTACTGAACAGAGTACGTTCAATCCAATAAGTCACAGGGTTACTTTTTGTCGCAATCTATAAAGGAACAATATTTAAAAGAAGTATAGTTTTACTGAATTTTACAAACGTATAGATCAATGTTACAGACAAACAAACAAACAAATTTATGAACGGTTACTGCATACTTGAAAGCTATTTGGAAAACTGGAAACCATAAAATGGCATTCAAACTATTCTAAGTAATCATACCGAGCTAGAAGGGATTCAGTCATTTCAAATAGCCTTATCTTTGTATTTGTTGAAATCATACGTGCCTACCTGCTCTATTAAATATTATGGCCCGAAACCTTCAGGATACTTCTGTCGGGGAAGCTGAAGCTAGACATAAACTGGCCTCAATGTATGACTTTTGAAGCTATGAACACTACTGGTAATACATTAGAAAGAGTTCCTAATAATAAAACGGCATCTAGTAACTAATAAAGGTGAGACGTCATTACAAGGGAAATTAGTTTATGAATTCTGTAAAGACCTCTGCTCCCAAAAAAATGCCAATTAATTAATTCAACTCCATTGTTAAGGCTGCACAGCTCATTTGGAAATGATGATTCTGAGATAAATTGTGTGATTATGATAATGGGACACTTTCGAATTATCACATGATCATCAATTGAATTTCAGATGAGTGTATTGTGACTTAGGTTCTGGTTGTATTGATTGGTACTCTGACGGTGTGTGTTGAGACGAAGCTTCCTCGGGCCGTTCTTCCTTGTGTCGCTGAAGCATCATATACTTTGATCTTTGTTCAGGATACAGATCTTGGTATTGTGGAGGATTCTGAGGTAACTGATGGAGGCCATCGTAAAGGACAACTGGCCTTGGCTGCAATGATTCGTACTTGCCAGGTATCTGCTCATACTGACTTTCAACAATAGAAGATATCAATTCCTTTAAGGCGACTGCATGACCTTCTTTCTCGCAATTCTCATCATTCTGCAGAGCCTCCGTTATCTGTTAATGAGTCATTGGAAGAATTAATTTCTTGAAGAAATACCGATATTCTAGACAATGTGGCGTTAAGGACACGCCCTAAGTGAAAATCAGTATCCGAATCATGTTTTCCTTTCTAGAAAGGTGAAAGTGCTGACGCAGTAAAAGCTACATTTGAAACAATCTAGACCAAAATGTAAAGTATTTGCAATACCTCATTATGGAATCCAATAACAAATTTGATCAGCTCATCCAAGGCTGCCAGTCTGTCTGAGGAAGCACTATGATCCTAGGCGAAAAAGTTATGGTGAGAGGATCGTAAATGGCATGTGGCATTCGTAAGCTTATTTTCTAATGAGTTTAATTTTCACAAACTGCAGTCGAGACCATTATTTTACGAACTCAGTTCTTGGCGTAATTTTTTGTTGCAAGAGTTGTTAGTTGCGCCATTATCGTTATGTACCTGCATATAATAATGTAGAATGACCATCATTGCTTTCAGACAGGCTTATAATTTTTTTTGAGAAGAAATAAAGCAAATGCGATGTGAATATGTTATAACCGTTACGTTTTATCGTTGCAATTCTTCAAGTTGGTATCGTCACATGATAGTCACTACGTGTAAAGTTTCGTATTTCTGTTCTTGTTTTCGTATTCCTAATAACAAAATGCTCTTTAGATGAAACTAAATAAATATTTCTTAAATTAATATCACAAACCTGTGAATGCTCTTCCAGATATTGCTTGAGGGCGCCCTCACTGACACTTGGTAAAGCCTTTATATCATCAAAAAACTGTTGTAGCTGTGTCTTGAATGTTGATATTTCTTCGTACAGTTCATCCGTTTCTGAAGGGGAGTTCTTAGAGAAAAAATGGAATGTGGCTATAAAGTAAATTCACATCTTACATATCTTCATGTCTGCCACACATTTGAGTTTGACTCTATTATCTCCTCATAAATACTAGCACATTGACTGTAAAAAATTTAGAAGTACAAATAAGTTTTGTAATATGTTGTCGGATGAAGGCATAAAGCATCACTGCTGATGAAAGTTATACTTACAGTGGTCTCGGAGCAGATCTCAATGAAGGCCTGTGCTACACCTTCAAGACCCCTCTTTACATCGTTCGTTGGCTTAATGTCAAGCACATACTGAGGTGACTGCAATATCTTGGCCCATAGACCTAAATGTAAGCTGTAACAAAAATAAGCATTATGCGTCTTTTGTATTCAATTTGAAAACTACAGAGTACCAAAGCATATTTACATAGGCTAAATAAACATACAATATTGGAACTACGAAGGTGTGAAATCGAGCGAGAAGCGAGAATCTTAGGCGATTAATCTCATCGCTTTTTTATCAGTCCAATCAATGGAGAAACACAAAACAAAATTAAATTGTCTTTCTCCATTAAATATCATCAACAAATATCTTGTGCAATTATCAGCATTGTAAAGGAAAAATATATGCTATTTGAGATGCTTCAAGTGATAAGATTTATTTAATAATGTGATATATCCTACCTGTCACATTTCCACGATCGAGTTACATTTCCATCACTGATACCATGTTTCTCAGCTATGCTATCCAGCATATCAAACATAAACTTGATTGGAGCAGGAAAGTGAGAGTGGTGTTGTTCGTCCAACGTCAACATGTTCGCAAAGACCGTGTGCACCTTATCTCTCGTTGAACCCTATTGTGACATGAATTGACACTATTTTATTGAATAGAATACCCGTCTGCAATTAACTTGTGCAAATTATTCATATAAGACTCGAACATAGATTAAACTTCCCATAATATCAATTTTTTGTCAATGTGTCCGGTAATGCATTTTTCTTTTGGTTTTTAGATCTCATACAAAACGTCAATTTGATTTTTAACTTTACGCTAGAAAAATGTAGAAAGGATTGTTTTTCAAAGATTTAGATTGCAGGAAGCATGCAATAAAATCTCTGTAGAGCATATTTGGCCTTCATTAACCTCGCTCAACCTTGCGTTTAACAGTCCTGATTTACGAGTCCTCCGATAAAGAGCTCTTCCGCTGTTCGATTGCAGTCTACCAAAAGCGTGTCCGATCACTTGAATTAGTGTCGATAATGTAAGTTACCGTGAGCATTTGCCGAGGTTCTTTATCAGCCTGTGTCGTCATGGCAAGAAATAGCTCGTAGATGGATTCACCAAGACAAGTCTGTGAAGAAAAGTGTAGCATAAACGTTGGTGTCATAGTAATATAATTTTAAATAATGATGATGTAATAAAGTACTCGACAGCAAAACACACACAACACACACAACACACAAATAAACAAGGCCTCCAATTTCACAACCATATATATATATATATATATATATATATATATATATATATATATATATATATATATATATATAATGTATCATTGAAATATTTTGAAAAATACAAAATACAGTGAGTTAATATCTGATTTTATTAATTCATATATCGATTGTGAAAATGAACAATTTCGTGACCACCCCTTTCTCGTTACACAAACGTTAAATTTCGCAACATATTACCAACTCGCTCTTGTATTCATCTCTTTCTATGGTTATATACTGAACAAAGATTATATCATCGGTATAAATAGTCTTTTACGGACATAAATTATCTGATTTATTAATTCATATATCGATTGTGAAAATGAACAATTTGTGACCACCCTTTCTCGTTACACAAACGTTAGATTTCTCAACATATTACCAACTCGCTCTTGTATTCATCTCTTTCTATCGTTATATACTGAACAAAGATTATATCATCGGTATAAATAGTCTTTTACGGACATAAATATTACCTTTATGTAAGAATACAATGTAATTGCAAACCAAGCATTCAAAATAGACTCCATTATAGTGTCGACCCTATCAAGAAAGGAGTACATTGATTAGTAAAATAATTATGATTTCTGTATCTCAAGTCTATCAAATGACTAATTAAGGTGACTCAGTGGAAGTGATTTATGATGAGTATTGCTCTGAAAAATACAACGAGACACAAAAAATGTGTTGAAGAGAGAATGGCGTTGTATTCGATAGAACATGTAGTCTAGTCTGGTGCCGAAACACAAAACCCAAAAATTTCGGCCCCACAATGGTTCTCGGTGGTTTCTGTATCTTCAAAGCCTACTGAATCAGGATCTGCATGATGCCACTCTGGCACCCTTGGGCATTTTAATATATTCAAGATGGCCGCCAAGATGGCCGCCAAAACATGTAAATGGTAATATTCAGCTCTATGAAATGTTATCAAAGTGATTTTGGTGTCATGTTCCAGGTAAACAGGGTCAAGGAATTCATTTCTTTCATTGCCCAACATACGTAACTCTTAATTTGCATAAAAATCCAAGATGGCTGCAAAAATCACCTCCAAAACAGGTAAAATGCCATATCTCAGCTCCATGAGAAGCTGTTGGAGTCATTGTGGTCTCCTTTGCCAGGTAAATGGGGTAAAGGAACTCATATCTTTCATTGCCATATATGTACAACCCTAAATTTGCATAAAAAGCCAAGATGGCTGCCAAAACGACATCCAAAAACAGATAAAATATCATATCTCAGCTCAATGAGAAGCTGTTGGAGTCATTTTGGTCTACTTTGCTAGGTATATTCGGTCAAGCAATTCATACCTATTATTGGCTGACATGTACAACCCTTAATTTGCATACAAATTTGCATAAAAATCCAAATACCTGTTTCAGTGTGTAAGGAGTCATATCTCAATACACTATGCCACTGATTTTGGTGTCTTTCGGCATTTTTACGGGTCTTTTGTTATATTTGCTATAAAATCAACCATGAAAATCTGAAATTGATGCTTACAACCCAAGATAGTTGCTAAGCTTGTTTCCACAACATATATCAAGGTATATATTAGCTGAGAGTGCATACTAGAGACTAATACATTAAGGGTACAAGGCTGAAGGATAAGTTTCTTTCGTTGTATTACATGTAAAGTATTTCATTGAAAGCCAAAATGACCACTCAATGTCAGCTATGGCCACACAAATGGACGCCATAAAAACATTGAGTCGTACCTTAATCCACAAAACATTCTTGAGATCTATTTTGTTGTGTCTGGTCAGGTTTTATGGCCGCAGGGTTTTCATTGCTTGCATTTCTGAACTGGAAAAAATCTTACTTATCATGGAAGGATTTTATCCTACATTGCCGCTATATAATGGTTTCGTAAAACATCTCACCGTATCTTAATTTATCCAGCATCTTTGACACAAAGTTGTGTGTGTTTTGGCCTGTTTGAGAGGTCATGGAATTCACATTTCCATCCACATAAATTGTCAAACCATCCATTTAAATTAAATGATAATGAACTGTATTTTTCCATACAACATTAATGGTCATTTTATCTTTTCCAATCAGCCAAAATAAATGAGCTTCAATTATTCAGGCGAATTTGCCGATAATGCATTCGCACTTGCATAAAAGTGACTTGTTTGGTCATCTTTGAGCCAACCTGAGTCATCTGTCTTGTTTATCTTTGCACCAACTTGTCACTCAGATGATGGCAAGTGGGTGTAGCAGAGGCCTCCTATGGATACCTTTGTCATTGCAGGCATGGTTTTCTAATTTGACAATGAAGATACTTGTCTTTTGCCACTTTTGACAACCAGTTTTAATGTCATCCGTCAGACGTTGTACCTTAAGCTTTACAACCATCTCTAGTTTCAAACAAGTCTCTAGTTTCAGCTATAATGTCATTCATAGGCAGCAGAAATACGAACTTCTTGCGTTTGACACAATTCAGAGCACTTTGAGCAGTTTAATTGCATTACAAACACCAATATTAGTAAGGTGTGAGTTGCATCTTTACCAATCAAGCATTCTTAAGACCTATTTTGATGAGTAGAATTGCAGAATTTGAATCTCCAGTTATCTCACCTGAAAAAAACTTCCAAGAACATTACAAAAGAGGGACATTACAAAAGAGGGAGTTTATCTGATAATGCTAATAATGGTGTCAAAATATTACATCATGTCTCTATTTACTGAGTAGCTCATAAGACCAACTTTGTGTCTTTTGATACATTTGAAGGGTCAATTGCATGTAAACTGTACAATCCAACATATATCAAAAGTGAAGTCAAAACATCATCGATGCCCTAAATAGAGTCGCAAAACAGGCATGTAGCCTTAACATTATCATTGATCATCTTTAAGATTGATTCTTAATCTTTGGCCGCATTTTAGGTATCGAGGAACACACTTTTCCCATTACATGAACTGTTTACGTGCCATTTATCATTTGGTGGCACGTTTTATAATACTTATCTGTAACAATGTACCAAAATACTCATTTACAAGTTTTCGACCAGAACTGTAAGATTCGGTAAGATTCTGGCACAACATCATCTTCATCGCTTTTGTTATTAGCAGGGCCATTTATATTGGCAGTTGCTTGCTATACTATACTGCCAGAAAATACAAATGTCACAGCCAGTTGAGTTAAAGAGCGCCTGTAACTTCCTGTGGAATATGGAGGGTCACCTGTACATCCATTAGGAATGAATTTATGCTCATCTGAAGGAGCTGGTTAACCTTGACTAAAAGTTAAAGGTGCAAAGTGATTTGACTGATTCATTTTTCAGCCAACCAAAGTCACGAAATCCGTTTGACACCTTGGATCTTTGTTCACTATACCGTTCCTTATTTATATATATAAAGTTAAGTGAAGTAAAGTAAGCCTTTATTGAAGTCGTATCCCAATTGGGATCTTGATCATAAAGTACAATAAAGGTTTTGCAAAATCAACAACAAACGAGTATTAAAAAAGAGATATATATGTATAAATCTGAATATCTATATGCGTATATTACATGTTCATCAATATTTTACTTTTTTCATTTTTTTCTTGTCTAAGTTATATATGTGTGTGTGCCAGTTGTTATGCTCGTTATTTTTAGAAGCTGTTTTAGTGTGTTGCGGCTCAAATGGCTAGCATGTAGCCCACTGCACCATAACAAGACAAAACATGGGCACCTAGCAGTTGTAGCTCTTTGTCTGCATACATTTTTGGTTGTTGGTATGTTTTTTTTCATGGTCCTATAAAAGCTTGTACAAGTCATCAAAACAGTACAGGTTAGTCTGCAATGTACTTTTGGTTTCATTCCGAGACAAGGAAAAATGCACATGCTCATCAGTATTGAACTTTTATGTCAGTTAGTGGATTAGAACTAGTGAAAAAGATTGCTTTTAGAGGAGCAGAGTGTATATATGATTAATTATAAAAACAACAACAATCCAATTAAATATTGGGTATACGTAATTGTACTGCAATTAAACTGTTCAATGTGCTTTGATGGGTGTCAAGCGCAAACATTGGTATTCTTTATGCCCCTACGGATGACCGTATTGCAGAAACTATAAAATTGTTTGCAGCATGACGGTTGCGAAGCTAAGGGTAGAACTTCAGAGGGATAACATGAAAGTATCTATACTGTCAAAAAAGAATAATATAATTCATGTAAACGGATGGTTTGACAATTTATATGAGTGGAAATATGAAATTCATGACCTCTCAGACGGACCCGAACACATACAACCTTGTGTCAAAGATGCTGGATATATTAAGATATGGTGAGATGTTTTAGGAAACCATTATAGCTACAATGCGGGATTAAATCCCTCCATTAGAAGTAAGACTTTTCAAGTGCAGAAAACAAGCAATGAAAACCCTGCGACCAATAAAACCTGACCAAACACAACAAAAAAGGTATCAAGAATGCTTGGTGGGTTGAGATACGACTCAATATTTTTGTTACATCCATTTGTATGGCCATAGTTGAGATTAGGTGGTCATTTTGGCTTTCAATGAAATACTTTACATTTAATATAACGAAAGAAACTTATCCATCGGCCTTGAACCCTTAATGTATTAATCTCTAGGATGCAATTTCAGCTAAGATATACCTTGATATATGTTGTGGAAACAAGCTTAGCAACTATCTTGGATTGTAAGCATCAATTTCAGATTTTCATGGTTGATTTTATAGCAAATATAACAAAAGACCCGTAAAAAATGCCGAAAGACACCAAAATCAGTGGCATAGTGTATTGAGATATGACTCCTTACACACTGAAACAGGTATTTGGATTTTTATGCAAATTTGTATGCAAATTAAGGGTTGTACATGTCAGCCAATGAAAGATATGAATTGCTTGACCGAATATACCTAGCAAAGTAGACCAAAATGACTCCAACAGCTTCTCATTGAGCTGAGATATGATATTTTATCTGTTTTTGGATGTCTTTTGTGCAGCCATCTTGGCTTTTTATGCAAAGTAAGGGTTGTACATATATGGCAATGAAATATATGAGTTCCTTTACCCCATTTACTGGCAAAGGAGGCCACAATGACTCCAACAGCTTCTCATGGAGCTGAGATATGGCATTTTACCTGTTTTGGAGAATAATCGCAATCATACCAATCCATAATCCAATGACAGTAGGTCGGAATTCGGAAGACAATAGTTGTAAACATAGAAACAAAACAGCACAGAACAGACAGCAAATAGACGGCACACAAACAAAGTCACATTCATGAAAGAAAGATATATGGACCTCTGGCCAGAAGACTAAGAAGTGATGTCAGGTGTTCGAAAATAGTAAGCGCATCCTGCCCCACATGTGGCACCCGCCATATATCAATCTATAAGTCAGATAGGTAGTGGTCACTAACTAAGGCCCAATGTCACCGATGTCACAGAGGTGATTTTGGCAGCCATCTTGGATTTTTATGCAAATTAAGAGTTACACATGTTGGGCAATGAAAGAAATGAATTCCTTGACCCTGTTTACCTGGAACATGACACCAAAATCACTTTGATAACATTTCATAGAGCTGAGATATTACCATTTACATGCTTTGGCGGCCATCTTGGCGGCCATCTTGAATATATTAAAATTCCCAAGGATGCCAGGGTGGCATCATGCAGATCCTGATTCAGTAGGCTTTGAAGATACAGAAACCACCGAGAACCATTGTGGGGCCGAAATTTTTGGGTTCGACCAAAATCAGGGTTTCGGCACCAGACTAATGTGATTGCTACCTGTTAAGCATAGACTTTGTCTTCTTTGTTCGTTCAGCCTTGATTACAGCATCAGCAAACAGTTCTTTCAAAATTCTGTGAGGTAATTTGAAAAAGAAATATTAGGCACGCACGTTTGTTTCTGTGTTTCTTTGTGTCTGTTTATGACATTTCCTATCTGTGATTACGAAAGGTAGTCAATGCTGAAGGACGGTAAGTCTTGAAACACACTCACAAAAGAATAAGGTGTTATCTACTCTGTTACTTCACAATGAGAGTAAATTGCCGCAAGCCTCTTCACGGAGTCATTTCACTTCATACCTTAATAAGAGCTCGTATCTGTCCATTCCAAGCCCTACTTTCTCTATTATTTGGTACTAATAATCAACAAAACTTCATGAACATATAAGATTCATGGCTAAAGGTATAATAGGCGTCTATTGTGAAAGCCAGTTTCCGAGTGGGGTGCGGTGATTGACAAAGTTACGGTGAGAATATTCTTCGAATAGGTATTAGTGTACATTAGTCCCGGGTGTTTGTACAGGCTATGACGAAGTAAAATGCTTGAAGTTTAAGGCAACATTATCAAATTTGTAATACGGTGATATGATGGTTTGCGTGCTGTGTCGTGTCATGTTATGTTTGTATTATACACAATACTCACTCTGGTAGGTAAATCTTAGTCTTCTCGTGAAGAGCTATTGTCAGGAGATGTCCAAAGGCCTTTCTGGAGATAGCAAATTAATAAAACTTAGACGTTAATATGGTCGTAGCGATAATAAAACGCTTTCGACTGCATGTCTGAGCTGACTAACCCAAACTAACCCATATATGTAGAAACTGGATTAAGGACAGACACTCAGCGACGAAGAAAAACATTGACATACACTGTAGCTGACCTTAGTACAATAACATTAGAGATATGACTTACTTTTGATCGTTCGCCATTCTCCTTTGTTGTTCCAGGGTGCGGATTAACACAAGGCAGAAGAACTTGTTCATGAGCAGAGAGTTAAACTTTTCTAGATCCATTTTACGATTAGTATTACTCTATAAAAATAAGTTCATTTTATTAAGTTTGATCAGTGCGCACGTTAGGTGCCTTGGTTTGGTATATACGACTCGAAACATAAGAGTTAAAACGCAACGATTAGTGTGGCTTCACAATAGTGTATTTTACGTAGGGATATTGTGCATATCATATCAGATGAAGAAAAAATCGCTTTAAATTAATTGCATTATAATGTGTAGATTCAGATACGGTGCGCAAAGTCATGTAGGATGGTTTGATAATCGACCTAAGTTTGAAGAGTTTTGGATCAGCAAGGAAAGTTAATGAACTACCTAAAAATAAGTCCATTACATTCAATAAGTCAAGTCTGCCATGCGATCTCAATTTTTGTATTTCCTTTATTAAATTGAGAAATAAGGTTTCAATAAACGGTAAATATTGTTGTCCCATACATCGGCAACACCTTCAGTTGCAGTTTCATGGAATAGTAACTAAGGACAGAGCATAGAGATTGTCGCATCATCTGACACTGAATTCCCCTTTCTGTCCGCATCAATCAACACGTATTTTTCATTTTGAGTCCGTTGCAAAATTATACGAACATTTTATTAATAATGTTATCTACGTCTTTAAATGGAACTCTGGCGAAAAGTACCGTAAAATTGCCGTTACATATGTCGACACGGCCCAGTATTTTAACACAAGCTTCAGTCACAGCTTTATGGTGCTAATAATGAAAACATAACACATAAGAAGGAAAGCACGGGAACACGTTTTATGGAAAAAATGAACATAGAGAAATTTCCAGGTGTTTATTTATTGAACTTACGTGTAAATTTTCGAGTCCTTGTTGACCAGTGCGTAGATCATATACCATATTTGCAGTATATTTACTGTAGTCTGCGAACGGAAGATTTACATCTAGACAGAGGAAATAAGATACGTTTTATTATTGGGAATGTTGCAATTGTAACATTATTGAAATCCTTAGTCTACAATATATCAAATCATGAAACGACAATCAAAACAATACCCAGATTGCCTGTTTGATCGATTTTCAATAATATATTGCTGGTTTTTCTTCTTACACTCTCACACTAGGAATAAACACCTGTAATTCTGCTTCACAATCTTTGACATACAGCAAGTAAATATAATATTAGGTGAATTGACGGACTTAAATTCGAGGAGAGAATATTGGTGTCTACTTCATCAAATGCCATAAAGGTTTTAATAGCTGTAGGCCACGTTTATCGGTGTTTGTCAGTAGCGATGAAATAGTTAAATATTTTGAACGATATTTAATTTTCTGAAGTGCCATGCTTTGATAAAATTTGCAATTCCGGCCAAATGTATCATCTTCAGCAAGCAGACGTACAGAGACCTCCTATCACAATTATCTTGGGTAAATTGATTTTAAGAATTTCACGTTTAAATAAGCCCAACTTGAATTTCCGTATATCCATCAATATAGTTACAAACTGCAATGACATGGCAACTCTTTACATTAAGTCTTGCTGAGTCCTGAAGAATATGGTCCTTACCCGGCCCCGCTCTCATTTCCATAACCATTGTTTGCAATCTGTTTTCAGTTTCTGCTATCTGTCTGTCCAACTTTCTGTTTCGGAGATAACATACTATGACGATCACAATAGTAATGGCGACCAACAGCACAAAGGCGGCAACTAGACCTCCGATTAGCCCGGATGATATAGCCGGACTGATGATAGGATATTTTAGATACCCGATGAAGAATTCTAAATTTCCGATTTCTACCTAAATAAAGAATAAATGGATTAACGTCCAACAAGTGCAGTTGGCAAATCATAGAATATTTTGTAGGAACTATGTTTGCAATAGCACGATCAAACAAAATATCACAAATAAGACCCAAAAAAAGAAATGTTTCTGGTTAGGCCTTTCTTGAAAAAATGGTGCGGCGACGCGGATTTTTTTTTTCTCCTCCTCAGGGGAGGGAGAGGGTCAGTTAAAGCGCCAAAGCGTAGCGGCTAATTTGCATAATCATTTGCATATCATTAATTTATATTTGCATATGGATGTAAGCTTGCACATGCATCCACACATACATGTACACTCACAACAAAATGCAATGGTAACACACAAGTGTGCAGTTTGAACATCATGAAAACTCTTTATTACACTTAAATCATCACAGTATTGTAATTACAATTGCAATTAAAGAGAAGATTCACATTGAAACTTTGAGAGCAAGAAATGGTTCGTCTGATTGGAGTTTCATTAATACATATATTGCTAATAAATTGTCAAAACTTGCCAACAAAGAGGAAAATTCACAAGTTTAAGCTTTACACAATTCAAATGTAATTGAGTTTTATATCATTTTTGAACGACAAAACACCGCGAATAATTTTTCATCACGGGGATAGATTTCAACCAGCGGCCCCCCCCCCCCCCCCGCCGCATAACTTCTACTGCCACTGAACATCGTCGTTCGATTCTTGATTTTAAAAATACCACCAAGATGATCACAAGACACGAACTAAGTACGACTAGAATCCCTCGAAAATCAGGTGTAAAATCTTTCAGAGAACGTGTCAGAGTGGAACCACACGCGACGCCAGGATCAATGTCAGCACGTTATGAACCCGTCCACCAACATGGCCGCCGCGCCGCCATATTGAAATGTATGCAATGTGAACTCGATCGCGATCGTGATGGTACTCAGACAAAACTCATCGTTGTACAATCATAATCAACCTCACCAGTCAAATCTTGTTTCTTTTGCGGTTCATTTCGTTGATCAAAGCATGGGAATGTGATCAAAGGCCCTACTAGTGCTACACCGCCTACCTCTGTGAACACTTGTCCGCGATGTCCTTTGTTGGTCGTAATAGTCGTTCTGGAATGAAAATTTGTGAACAACGCAGCCGATTCTTCTATTGTTTTAACGTTCCTCTCAACACTTCTGGACAACTTATCTGATGCATACCATACTTCACACCTTCCACTCTTTCACCAGGTTGAAAGTTGCAGTGAGCGCTGATGTGTAGACATTGACAATGCATGCATCAGCTGGTAGCTACGCAGAGCGTGTGAACTAAAGGATGGCGGGAATATTTTAAAGCGTAGCGGGGAGAGGCGAAAGCGTAGCGGGAGCGCTATGGCCTGGGGAGAACACTGAGTTTTGTAGTTTTATCAATATACATGTAGTAACATTTAAACTGTTCATGCAGTCACTGATCATGTGCCCCAAAGAATTTTCTCTTTTTCTTCAGCCATTTTGGTTTGGTGTATTGTTTTTGTTTGGTTATATTGTTTGTGTGTAGTTATTTTCTTCGTGAAATAATTTGATGATGATTGATGATGTAATCAGTACGTAGTTTGCCGCCGCCGCCAGCCACAAACCAGGAAAAAAAAGGGTGACGCGCTGTTGTTCAAGTGACGCGCGCGCTGACCAGAAACATTTCTGTTTTTTGGCCTAAGACAAAAGCACGAACCTGATAAGTGGATTGACAAATCTGAAATACTAACTGTTCAGGATTACTTTGGAGGAAGTTTTCAACAGATAAAATCTCAAATTGCTGGTGCAGTGATATTCATTAGATATTTTCTTACTGTTCATTGAACTCTCGTTGTATTACAAATGGCTATTTTCAAAAATAGAATATCTGTCCTGGATAGGAAAGCTTAAGCTATGTAAGTGATCGAACGTGGACTAAACCGTCGAATACAGAGTTTTGTGAAAATCATTATATCACTATCTTAACATTTTTCGTCTTATAACAGGATATAACAAGTTCCTATCCTCGCGCTTTCTTGAAAGGGTATTGTAACCTATATGCACTCGACTCAGAACGTTAAAGTAAAGCACAATTGTTACCAATATTGCCTAACTTACTATAACGACTGGAAGACCATTCTCTGTTGGACTTCCACTTTTGTTCACACCTTTCGGTTCATCAACCGGTGAGATACAGTTTAGTTGGACGTCCGCCAAACTGACGACCCTGCATTCTTCTTGTCCAATCGTGACCATTACTTCGCTCTCAGTACTGGCTAAATTCAAGTTTTTACCCTGCAAAGTATAGCAAGAAGACATGTTTGGAATTCAATTATTCTACCTAACAGTGTTTTGTGTGGCAATGTGCCACACAAAACACAATTAATGATTTGCTTTTGATATCGTCTGTACCAACGTGATGACATTTTCCTGTCATATAAATGTACTTTATTCAGTCTAATCTCTTTGTCGGAAATTCGTGATCACTTTACTTCTTTAGATCTTTTCAGGAAACAATATGATGTCATAATCGAAGTATTTTTGCGATAAAGGTATTGAGTCAAACAACCCGTTTGCACTACTAGAGTCCTTTCTTTTTTGGTTTAAGGGCGACTTTCATCTTTACCGATATCTTATTTCATGTTCTTCGTATAATATACGACTTGTGCTGAAACAGTGCATCTACAGTTTCCCGCCAACAATGGGTTTCCGAGAGTATGCAGATTAAGGGCTCTGAGTCTTAAAACATTCTTATTGATATATTAAAAGTTGCGTGGCTTCAAACTGTGTGGCTTCAAACATACAATATATATATATTAAAGATAAATGAATTCATCCAATCATAAACATCAATAAAAGTATTGCAATAATAATATAACGCACAATTTGCATGTAAAAATTACCATTCATATCTGGCACCTTACGAAACCATCGTATCAAAGTCTTATTGCACTTCATTAAATGTAGATAAAACCAAAGTTGTAAACACCTTACTGAAATTAAGTTTTCTTGTGGAAACATGCTGGTAAAACATGAGTAGTTTCTTTGTCGACAATGTATGTTTTGTATGCAAATCGCCGTGAAAATAACTTACGGTGTTTTAGTTAATAAAATTCGTCTCGGGGATTGTATCAATAAGGAGTCAATGAGACGTTAATGACCGCTAAATGTGTTAACCTCTGTGTGAGTTGAAAAAGTTTTGGGAACCAATATGTCATCTCCGAATGAAAGTTTGATAAAATTTTAAGACAGTCAGTCTATCGCAGCCATAGTTCATAGACCGGGAAGAGCTTTATGTATATATTCATTCGCGAAATTTGTTTAACATACCCGAACAACCAATTGTCCTCCTTGATGTTCTCTGATATTTCCTTCTTCTGGAAATGGGTAATATTCTGGATCAACTACGATCTCAAAATCAAAGTCAAGTTGCCTGACCTCCTGAACAGCGTCCATTATAAATCCCACAGTAACCTCGTCATCACCACTGTTTCGATTATTCCGCAATGGCACTGAAATGTCGACGGGTGGTGTGATGCAATCCATTTCGCTGAATGAGCGAACGTCACATGGTTGCTCCTACACATATTTTTAAAAACAGATATTTCATGAACATCTAAAATTTTCTTTGAATGTGATGCTTCTTCAAGTTAGGCCATTAGAGAAATTATAATTAATGCAATATTCCATGAACAATATTCTTCCAAATTGTGTGAAGCATTTCTGCTGGAAAATCAGCGACACTGACAAGTGTTCTCTCTGCAAGGTTTTTGAGACGCATGAGCATTTGTTTGTAAATTGTCAAAGAATTGGAAAATTTAGGACCGTCTTTCCATTTTATTTTGTACACTAGATATTAAGTTCAATATTAACTATCAAATCATTGCTTTTAAGTTACAAGCCCCTTCTTAACTTGCCCTTATTTGATTCATAAATTGCATTATTACAATAGCAAAATATTGTGTTTTCTCTTTACCGGCAAACTTCAAGAACGATGCAAATAGCTCCAGATCAAAAATGTGCTTCAGTTTATTTTATAAGTATCTGCTCTACTTGTATCATATTAAGATAATTTTTGGATAAACCTTTTGTCTTAAGACTCAAGTCTTTTCATTGTTCTGTAGATTTATTCGACATCTGTTAAACATCTGTTATTCAAATCTTTTGGGGCAATTGCCTCGGATTGTAACATTTCCTTTTGATCTCTGTGTCGAACTCTAATTAGTAAATAAAAATATAATTATATAAAAAATATATTCCATTAAAGGCCAAATAGATGTATCTTTTATTTTTGTGATTTTACTTCCAAACAAAAACAAGTTAGTGGTAATGTACTCATTAAGGGTTGTTTATACAAGTATAATAAACTGTCAACAGGGACTGTATGTGCAACTATGAGCAAGATAAATAATAAACGTTTGCCAAAACGTAAAATGGCGCCCTCATGCAAATAAAGCAAAAACACTGTACGTCGTGCAGATATGCATTGGAATCTTCACAGAACCAACAGAGTAGTCAAATAGAATGCATAGTACTGACTGTTTTCCTTTGCGACGTCATATGCTTTGTTTTCTTTGTAATATTTTACCATTTTTTAAAAAATAGCGGGAAATCAAAATAATGGTTAAAATTTAAATTTAATTGTCCAAGTTTTCAGTAGTGAAGGACTATATCCTGTAAATTTGTAGAATTTACAGAAAACAAGTGAAAATTAGAAAGCCCTCTTAAGGTCAACCACATAAATTTTCTCACCTTCATCAAATATCATTAATACGTTTTTTTACTCTGACTTTTTTTACTCTGCAAAAATTTCATCATTTTTAACTATGTACGTTAACCTAATTTGTTTGTTTTGACACTTTAATTTTGTCATGCTTTGATGATATTTTATCGATTTTAAATGTGTAAAGCGCACTAAGATGTATGTGTAGTACGCTTTTAAGAAGTAATAATATAATAATATAATAATAATTATTTTTTTTATTAAATATCCATATATAGATAGTTTTACGTTTAACTGTCAGTTTGGCGGAGTACTAGTGATGGTGGTCACTTACCGATACAAACGGTCTTCCAGCTGTAATCAACATTCTAGGCTGCCTTATTGATGTCAAATACGTACCGGTGACGTTGATTCTACGACCACCACTATAATATAACAATCAATACAAAAAACGGAAATGGAATTTAAATAAAATAAACAAAATAACTAAACTTAGTCATACGTCACATTTTCGGCCATGCGCCGTAATAAAACACATTCTATGAAATGAAAAACGAAATAATGCCTTAAGGATTTTAAATTCAAAAAGAGGTCAAAAGAGGCTCCCATAAAAATACATAGAAACGACTGTTCCTGTCATATTGAATCCTGAAACGTGTCAGTATTGCTTACCCACACGTTAAGCAGGCAGGAAATGCATATTTGAATGAATACTTGCTGAGTAACTTCAACACGTTTGTAAGTGTGATACTGTTACATCCCTTCTGTTATGGTCTCTGAGTTGAGCTACAAGTCTAACCAAATTGTCGGTTGTAAGCACCACTTTTGACCTGTATTACTAAACTGAAATGGTGAAGACTGAACTTCTACATTCAAAACTCGCCCTTTTGCTTATTGTCTAGTAAGTATACAACTGAAATAGTTTCCATATCTGCATATTATGATAATTAAATGATTAAGCCTACAGCCTAAATGGAGTAAAGATACGTCGGAAAATGTTAAACGATTGTCAAAACAGAATGATATTACCTTTCAACTTGAACCTTGAGTCAAAGTCAACCTCTGGTCATTTCTAATGACTTTAGCATCTGTTAAAACTACACATCGCTCAACGCATGACAGACGGTTACTTTAAGATTTAGAGTGTAAACAGCTTAATGAATTACAGGAAGATACATCTGCTGACAATCCTGACGGGTGTAGCATGCTAGCAGGGTACGCTTACCCATATCGGACACCTGGTACCACCACTAACTATCAGTAGTTCAGGATGGTCCTACTTAAATTTGTAGATCTTAAATGTCCTATGGACTTGGTAATGTATTAACTTGAATGGAAATGATTATTGGACCAGTTTAATGTCATATTACAGTAGGCAAAGTTGTTTACTACAGGTCAACATAAGAATTCAAAATCATCGGAATCATCGGGGTTGGGTAACGCTTTACATGCATGAATTAATTTCCTGAATATGTGGATCGGGCGCTCGAAGGAGTATGGTATGTTGAAACTAAAGCAATAGGATGCTGCATTTTTGAATGAATTCAGTCCTCCCGAGGCCTTAGTTGTAAAATTTATGATATTCTAAAATTTACGATCAAGTTACGATGAGAGAAATTTCTAATATCTTGAATGACTTTTGTATAATCTATATTTCTTTTTTTTTTTTTTTTCTAAAAACAGGATGAGTTTCTGTGACCCAATGGTGTAACTTTGCCGTTAAAAGTGTAAAATAAAGTTACTCGCCTTATCATACTGGTAGACGGATAAATATCTGTCACTGTCGGGTCTTCAGTAAAGGCGAATTTCTTGCTTTCTGGTGCTAACCGTTCAGTGCCATCAAAATACATCGATAGTTTAGCAGAATCTGTTACGTTTGTACTAGTTGTGTTGCAAAACACTAATGTTTCGTTGAATGCATCTACCGTCCTAAAATTAAATAAAAAGGTATTTCATCACGAGGAAAAGGCCGTAGGATATCTTCTTTCTCAATCGTTTTTTTTCTAAATTGCTGATTGATAAGATAAATTTGGACCCTCTTGGGGATAATGCCACAGCTTCCGGAGTAAAGCAATTGCTTGACAGCTCGTCATCTTTGCTCTCTATGATGATGGCCCTAAACGGTCTGGCAGAGCCTAACCCATAACTAAATTAAATACAACAATCGGTAGACAAACTATATATTTCTAGCATCAACCGTCTGTATATCAAAATATCGCACTGTATATTATTGCTTGCCGGGATAACACAGATGAAAGATTTTCTCTTCGAAACTGTTTTCAAATTTATCTTACCTATTTATTAGACAAGATGATCCGCTGAAATACGCTTCAATGATTCTGCCAGCATTGACGTATTCTCCATGTAGAGCCACGATTGTGCCACCAGACTTTGGGCCAAGTTTTGGAGTGAAGTCAAGTACATTGGGTCCTAATAAAAACATTTTACAAAGAAATTCTAAGTTTCTTAATACGAAATTATAATAAATAGATCACGATCACATCAAAATTAAATGTAGAAGCCTATAGCAATAGGATGAATCTCTTGATAGCTAACTTACCCTGAACACGAATTGTTCATTATAATATGCCTCCTGTTGGTCACCGTTATTAGCAATAACCTTCACTACAACATTACCAGTATAATCGGATACAGACGCACTGGTTGTACATTCAAGTCTGCATTGAAAGAAAAATAATCTACATGTAGAAATTCAGCCTGTGGAAGTATGATGTTATACGGATTAACCCTGTGTATTTCAATAAAAACCCATTTGACCGAATTGACTTTGCAAACTTGTCTTTCCCATGTCATTTTGTTTACCACATTGATGAAGATTTTTACATGGATGAAGTGAGAGAATCAGTTTACGCAGGTCTTGTTCTGTCTTCAATCATAAATTTCTAAATAACACAATGACATATAACTATTGCCATGTAGCAGACTATGATATAACTATAACCACGATATCATTTAAGGGTTTCATCAACGATTGCGTGTTACATGCACAAAAACAACAGTTTTGATAAATAAGTTGTGTCTGCCTGATAAATAACAAAGAAAACGTAAGACATAAGGCTCGTACTTTTTTGACACGTTGTACTTGTGTGGTAAATGGTCACAGGGAACATTGGCCACTGTGACACTGACTATGTCCGAAGCTTGTTTCCCCAAGTCTGTGCCTTGAACGATAATGTCTGTATTTCCTTCGAAGGGACCGGAAAGCGGCCAAACCTGTGTAAACAAACAGTTGCACATTCTAATTAAGCTTTGCAAACTATAATTTATTGTAATTTAACCAGGTAGAAGAAGATTCTGCAATTTCTCTTTCGGCAACGAACTCGCACAGTATTGTAATTACGCACCTATCAAGAGAGAAATTAAAGGTGCTTAAAGGTATACATTCACCTGTAATCTAAATATGCCCATATATGGTCAAATTGGTGTTTCTTGGTATTCAAAATGCCCATGTGAGGGCGCTGTTTTTAAAACGCGGCCACCCGCTTAAAATCTGTGATTGGTTGGTCAGATTTTCTGTTTCCATGGTAACTGGCAAAATTGGAACAGGTGACCGTATACCTTTAAAATGTAAATGTACTTACGATCAAATGTCAAATCCCGACCTACAATATGATACCTCGCTACCATTATTAGTATTCTTAAAACAAACTATAAAGTATTCTATGATTCCTTCATATGTTCTTCTGGAAGCCAGGTATTACCGCTTCACATATTTTAGATACAGATGTATATTCTAAATAAGTTCACCCTTTTCATATACTACAGATTTAATATTTGGAGATTCTGTTCTGAATATCTCAATTAAAATTAAAATTTTTATTATATACGAATCAACAAAATGTCCATTGAGTGTAAACATTGTGTTTTACAGAGTCCGTCTGTACAAGACTTTTATGAGCAGTTCTTCGAGCTGCTTCAATCAGACAATAGTAATGAGACAAAACAACAATGGTCACGCGTGCTTATGATATCTGATGTACTATGATCGTGGCCTGAAGGAAATCATGAAATATTGATCTTGAATGGAAGCAAACTTTACCTGATCGTCCTTTGCTTTGCGGACGTGGATCGTTCAGGAGTGGCTAAGACATATCTCTTATGAAAAGGTGATCCATGATTACAGTGCACATACCTGTGTGATTGATGGTGGATCACAATTATTCAATGTGCCAAAACCCCACCAATCGGAATCGCAAAGTTCTTCAACTTCACATTTCTTGCTTTGTCCACACCAACCACACTCCAGTTGCAGCCTCGTAGTTATATTCGACAAACACTCACTGCAGTCTCGGCGATTCGCTGAACAGTTGTACAGTGTCACTGGATGGGATATGAAACGTGACAGTCTTAAATCTAAGACAAGTAAATTTAACTGAAGTAGTACCATTTAAAGCGAACCTGACAGAATATTGTCGACTTAAAGCGATGCTAGCCGTTATAAGGCAGGCGGAAGAGTTATGATGATTTTTCTATACAAAATGATTTATAACCTCCTTTTTTGTATATTTTTAAAAAAGTATATTTTATATTTTATATTAAATACTTTAGTACTTTTTGTAAATAGAAAGTTGTACATGGATTTTTTGTTCGAAGCCACTCACCAGCAGTCAGCTTAAGTAAATTAGTTTAAACGCACATCGTGTTTTATTTCTATGTTTGCATGACAAGTGAGAACATATTTTCGATTTTTTTTCAAATTACAGTTGAAGCATGTAATATCGTATAAATTGGATTATGTGGGATGTTTGCATAGCCGACGTACACTTGACAAAATGCCGTATAAGATCCTCAATATGAAC